>NC_140907.1:41318564-41359352 GCF_045865225.1 Trachurus japonicus
GGGGTGGGGGTGGGGGGGGGTGGTGGGGGTAGGGGGGGGGTGGTGGGGGGGGAGTTCGGGGTGGGTGGAGGAACGGTCGGGAGGGGGGGGTGGTGAAGGGGGGGTGGATGGGAGGATAGGGGCGTGATGTGGGTGGAGGTGGGGGGGGTGGGGGAGTGGCGAACGGGGACGGGTGGGGGAGGGGGGTGGGAAAGGGGGAGGAGTAGGTGGTGAGGCGTTGGAGGGGGGGGGTGAGAGGGGGGCATGGAGTGGGTGGGGGGGGGTGGTGGGGATTGGGGTTGTGTGGGGGGGGGAGTGATGGGTGGGGGGTGGAGGGTGGGGGGGTTGGGTAGGGGTGGATTGGGGTGGGGCTCGATGCGTGTAGGGGGAGTTGTTGGGGGGTGGGGAGGGGGTAGGGGTGGGGGGGGAATGTTGAGGGTGGAACGGGGTGGTGGGGGGGGGGGGGAGGTGGCGGTGGGGGTGTGGGGGGTAGTTGAGGGGGGGTCAGGTGGGGGGTGGAGGGGGGGGGGGGGTGGGGTGGGGGAGGGGGTGTGGTGTTGGCGAGGGGTGTGGGGGGGAGTGGTAGGTAGGGGGGAGTGAGGGTGGGGGGTGGGGTGGGGCTGTGGGGGGGGGGTGTGGGCGTGGGGGGAGTGGTGGTGGGGGGGGGGGGGAGTTGGAAGTGTGGGTGGTAGGTGGAGTTAGGGGGGGGGGTGGTCGGGGGGGGGGGGGTTGGTGGGGGCGGGTGGGGGTCGGGGGGTGGTGTGGGGTGGGGTAGGTGGGGGGGGTGTGAGGGTTGGGTGGGGGTGGATGGAGGGGAGTGAGGGGGGGGAAGGGGGTGGTGAGGGGTGGGGGGGTGGGGGGGGGGTGGGTGGGGGGGTGGGGGTGGGGGGGGGGGGGGGGGGGGGGGGGTGGGGGGGTGGGGGTGTGGGTGTGGGGGGTGGGGGGGTGGGGGGGGGGGGGGGGGGGTGTGGGGGTGGGGGGGTGGGGGTTGGGGGGGTGGGGGGGGGGGTGGGGGGGGGGGTGGGGGTGGGGTGGTGGGAGGGGGGTGGGTGTGGGGGTGGGCGTGGGTGATGGGGGTGGGGGTGGGGGTGGGGGTGGGGGTGGGGGTGGGGGTCGGGGGGTGGGGGTGGGTGTGGGGGTGGGGTGGGGGGAGGGGGTGGGGGTGGGGTGGTGGGGGTTGGGGGTGGGGTGGGGGTGTGAGAGAGAGGGAAGAAGAAGACACGTCGGTGGGGGGGGGGAGTGTGTGCGTTACCCGTTCCAGTTCCACGTTCACGTTAAATGTTAAAGTTAACGTTAAAGTTCAGTTACCAGTTAAAGTTAAAGTTTCCAAGTTAAAGTTAAGTTAAAGTTAAAGCTTAAAGTTTACAGTTCACCGTACAAGTTTAAACAGTTAAATGTTAAAGTTACAGTTAAAGTACAGTTCCACAGTTAAAGTTCAATTTTCAAAGTTAAGTTAACCGTTACAAGTTAAAGTTCAATAAGTGCTAAAAGTTCAAGTAAAGTTTAAAGTTCAACGTTCTAAGTTTAAAAAGTTTCAGTTAACGTTACAAGTTAACGTTAAAGTTACAGGATAAAGTTAAAGTTAACGTTAAAGTTAACACGTTAAAAGTAAAAGTTCAAGTTCAACGGTTAACGTTACAACGTTAACGTTACAGTTAACAGTTATAGTTACAGTTAAAGTTAACAGTTAAAGTAAAAAGTTCACGTTAAGTTAAATTAAAGTGAAAGTTAAAGTTAAAGGTAAAGTTACAGTTAAAGTTAAAGTTAACGTTAAAGTCTTAAAGTTCACAGTTTAACGTTAAAGTATACAAGTTCAAGTAAAGTTAAAGTTTAAAGTTAAAGTTCAAGTTAATAAAGTTCAAGTTTAAAGTTAGTGCAACGTTTCAAGTTAAAGTTTAAAGTTTAAAGTTAAGATACAGTTTAAAGTTCACAAGTTAAACAGTTAAAGTTAAAGTCAAGCTATAAAGTTAACGTTACGTTTACAAGATACAACGTTCCAAGTTCCCGTTACCGTACAACGTTACAGTTCAAGTTACGTTCAAGTTAAAGTTAAAAGTTTCACGTTAAAGTTAAAGTTAAAGTTAACAGTTAAAGTTCTAAAGTTACAGGTTCCAGATTCACGTTCAAAGTTACCGTTAACAGTTAAAGTTTAAAGTTAAAGTTAACGTGTCAAAGGTTACATAGTTCACAGTTAAACGTTAAAGTTAAAGTTCAATGTTCAAGTTACGTTCCCAGTTAAAGTTCCGTCACGTTCCCGTTACCAGTTCTACGTTTACAAGTTAAAGTTAAGCTTACAGTTCAAGTTAAAGTTATAGTTACAGTTACAGTTTCCCGTTCACGTTAAGTTTAACGTTAAAGTTACGTTTAAAAAACAAAAGTTCACGTTCCAGTTAAACGCTTAAAGTTCAAAGTTAAAGTATACGTTCATAGATACAGTTAAAGTTAAAGTTACGTTAAAAGTTACAAGTTTAAAAGTTACAGTTCACGTTAAGTTAAACTAAAGTTAAAGTTAAAGTTAAAGTTAACGTTAAAGTTACCCGTACAAGTTTCAAGTTCCAGTTCACGTTACCGTTACCGATACCGTAACGTTACCAGTTCCACGTTAAGTGTAACGTTAAAGTTAAAGTTAAAGTTCCCGGGTTACCGTTCTCAAGGTTTCTCTAGTATACCGTTACAGATACAAGCTGTATAGCGTTAAAGCTTCCTAGTAAAGTTAACAACAGTTAAAGTAAACGTTAACGTTTACAGTTAAAGTTAAAGTTAACGTTACAGTTAAGTTCAACGTTCAAGTTAATGTTTAAAGTTAAAGTTAAAGTTCAACAGTTAACTTAACGTAAACGTTTACCGTTCAAGTACAAAGTTAAAGTTACCGTTAACGTTAACGTAAAAGTTAACGTTAACGTTAAAGTTAAAAGTTAAGTTACAGTTACAGTAACCGTTACAGTTCACTTTCCATATTATACCACGTTTCCCGTTCACCGTTACCGTATCCAGTTCCACTTATCAAGAAAACGTTCCACGAACCGTTACAGTATTACACAGATCCCCGTTCCCGATTCCCCTTTTCCCTACCAGTATCCTAGTTCCACGAAACCAGTACCAACAGTTCAACGTTACCGTAAACAAGTTCCCTTTCACGTCCCCGTTACCCCGGATTCCACGATCCCGATCCCCGTAATCCAGTTCCCATTACCCGTTACCTGTTACCGTTCCCCGTTCCTTAACTAACCCTAACCCTAACCCTAACCCTAACCCTAACCCTAACCCTAACCCTAACCCTAACCCTAAACCCTAACCCTAACCCTAACCCTAACCCTAACCCTAACCCTAACCCTAACCCTAACCCTAACCCTAACCCTAACCCTAACCCTAACCCTAACCCTAACCCTAACCCTAACCCTAACCCTAACCCCCTAACCTAACCCTAACCCTAACCCTAACCCACCCTAACCCTAACCCTAGAGACTCCATTCCAGCATTTCTGAATTCAGCGTCCCCGATAATGGGGGGGTAGGTCGTGGTCCCATCTCTCTACGACCTTCCCTCGAGGATGATCAAAATGATCATCGTGGTTATTACCCCTATACCTAACCCTAACCCTAACCCTAACCCTAACCCCTAACCCTAACCCTAACCCTAACCCTAACCCTAACCCCTAACCCATTTTTCACACTTTTCTCAAAACACACTTCTCGCGATATCTGGCCAACGCAATGTCCCACTGACCTCACACCCCAGTCCAGGCACTTGTCTACTCGAGACCTCTCTGTACATACCCAACATGACCCATTTCGGTCACCATCGAAATCACTTCCGGTGCTCGACCAATCGTGTTCAGAATTGCCTGAAACATATAGTGGTCAACTTTCCTGGGGACCGCCCACCCATACATATGACCATGTAACACTTAGAACAATTTTCACTCCATGCATTCCTATGGGGGATTTTAATTGGCCCATAACTTTTGATAGGAAGGTCCTACAGACTTGGTTCCGGTCTCTATCGATCGGGCGTGCTCGATAATGGGGGGGTAGACACCAAGTTTGACCACCTATGACGTAGCGTTATCGAGTCAACATGCATATAAGTACTAGACAAAATGGTTTTTTGCTGATAACTCCGCCCCTGAATGTCGTAGGAGGTCGGGGCTGGTATCAAACGATTCCCCTTGATGAGACGCATCTGTAAGGTGTCCTCCTTTTTTCGATCAGACGCTCCTATCAAAAGTTATTCAAAAAAGTCTAATCCTCCAGGGTCTAATCGTGGCTAAAACCCCTGTTCCTAACCCTGGACATGTCAGTTTTACTAACCTTAACCACTCCCTGGCACATGCTGGACACTGGACTCTTGCCTAAACTTAACCACTCGGGCCATTTTTCACTATGTCGCAAAACACACTTCTCGCGATATCTGACCAGGGGAATGTCCCACTGACCCAACACCCCAGTCCAGGCACTTGTCTACTCGAGACCTCTCTGTAGATACCCAACATGACCCAATTTCACGACCATCACAATCACTTCCGGTCGGGGACCAATCATGTTCAGAATCGCCTGAAACATATAGTGGTCAACTTTCCTGGGGACCGCCCACCCATACATAGACACTCAAACACTTTGAACAATTTTCACTCCATTCATTCCTATGGGGGATTTTCATTGGCCCATAACTTTTCATAGGAAGGTCCTAGAGACTTGCTTCCGGTCTCTATCGATCGGGCGTCGTCGATAATGGGGGGGTAGGCGGAGTCTCAACTAATGAGCACTTAAGGGAAAAAATGAGCCCTCAAAAAACTCTGAAAAATACCCCTTTTTTGCCCATAACTTTTCATAGGAATGTCCTAGAGACTTGCTTCCGGTCTCAATCGAAAGGGCGTGGCCGATAATGGGGGGGTAGCCGGAGTCTCAAGTCTCTCACATGCTCACAGGAAAATGAGCCGACATTTCAAAAGTGGCACTCTTCCTATATCCTAACTTACCAACGGTACCGCCCACAAACTCCTAATTGGTGTCTACCCCCACTATATCGACCACCAGGAACACGATGACACCACCCACGTGTCTCTACCACCTTCCGTTCCTGAGATAATCATGCTACTTCCGGACCGGAAGTGGGTGGGGCCTAATGACGCACACCAATCGAAAGCCCATGCCGTGGTTGAGGGGGGTAGAGCTTAGTTTCATGTCTCTACGACCTTCCTATCAACAGTTATATCCTCGTGGTTCAACGAACCACGATCGCGAAAACCCCCTAACCTAAATGTTCTCAATGAATCTGAAAAAACCTAATTTAAGTACTTACCTTAGAAAAGGATCCTTTTCAACCTAGAATTAAAACAAGAAACGTGTTTGAAGAATACCAATCTTGAACCTGGATAGGATAGCTACACCGGCGTCTGAGTTCTCCACAGGGGCTTGCACCTGGGTTGCTACCCTGGTGTGACCTGGAGGCCCAGTTCCGCCGGTGCTAAAGTCATGGATTTAATCCCAATTGGACAACGAACACACCCCGGGATTTGATCAACCCCGGTGGGGCCTCCCTTGGGTAGGGTGTCTAGTTTTAATGGCCGAAACACCCAATGATCCCAAGGTCTACTACTGATGATGTGTTCGAAAATTTAGGATAATGTAGCCTTCTTCCTCTAAAACTCCCCATCCTAATCTTCTACGACGTTCTGACGCCCCTAACCCTGATTCCCTTACAATCTACTACTTACCGGTTGAGTACAAAACGGTCCACTGTCCACTGTCTCCTCAATCGATGCTAATCCCCTTTGAGTACTCACCTCGTCCAATGGAATACCACCTGGAAAACCCCTCAAACAGTAGAGGTGGATTTCCTAAGAGTCACCCTTGTCCCCTACGGAAGGAAGAAAACAGATACCGCAACAAACATAACAATTGAAAACCACTAAAATTCTAACTACAAACTCGCTACCCACCTACTTACCTTTGTGACCCACATACTCACCTTCGCTACCCACTTACTTACCCCCACTACCCACCTATCACCTTCGCCACCCACCTACTTACCTCCGTTACCCACATACTTACCTTGGCTACCTACATACTTACCTTTATTCTGATTGCCACCAACGGATATACCGGTGAAAGTCGAAGGCCAGTGCACGATCTTCGGATCATCCTTTGGTCCCTCTACTTTAAACTGGCTCAACCGTCGGGTGAGACAGGGAGGGTCACTGGCAAATCTTTTCTTTCCTAACCCCTAACCCATGCTGGACACTGGACTCTTGCCTAAACTTAACCACTCGGGCCATTTTTCACTATGTCGCAAAACACACTTCTCGCGATATCTGACCAGGAGAATGTCCCACTGACCCAACACCCCAGTCCAGGCACTTGTCTACTCGAGACCTCTCTGTAGATACCCAACATGACCCAATTTCACGACCATCACAATCACTTCCGGTCGGGGACCAATCATGTTCAGAATCGCCTGAAACATATAGTGTTCAACTTTCCTGGGGACCGCCCACCCATACATAGACACTCAAACACTTTGAACAATTTTCACTCCATTCATTCCTATGGGGGATTTTCATTGGCCCATAACTTTTCATAGGAAGGTCCTAGAGACTTGCTTCCGGTCTCTATCGATCGGGCGTCGTCGATAATGGGGGGGTAGGCGGAGTCTCAACTAATGTGCACTTAAGGGAAAAAATGAGCCCTCAAAAAACTCCTCAAAATACCCCTTTTTTGCCCATAACTTTTGATAGGAATGTCCTAGAGACTTGCTTCCGGTCTCAATCGAAAGGGCGTGTCCGATAATGGGGGGGTAGCCGGAGTCTCAAGTCTCTCACATGCTCACAGGAAAATGAGCCGCCATTTCAAAAGTGGCACTCTTCCTATATCCCTTTTTACCTACCCCCACTATATCGACCACCAGGAACACGATGACACCACCCACGTGTCTCTACGACCTTTTGTTCCTGAGATAATCATGCTACTTCCGAACCGGAAGTGGGTGGGGCCTAATGACGCACACCAATCGAAAGCCCATGCCGTGGTTGAGGGGGGTAGAGCTTGGTTTCATGTCTCTACGACCTTCCTATCAACAGTTATAACCTTGTGGTTCAACGAACCACGATCGCGAAAACCCCCTAACCTCGTCCTGGTATAAATTACAGAGTCATCTTAAATTGGATTATCTCCCAAGTATGGAAGATTTTAAAGCTAGGATCAAGGACTATTTGACTACTGAATGCACATGTTCTCTCACCGAACGCAGCTGGTGATTCGGGGTCATCCCTATGTTCCCACAGCCCTATGTTCCCTCAGCCCTATGTTCCCTCATTTCTAACTTTTGTCGTCACTGAAAATTAGGCCCTATGTTCCCTCAGCCCTATGTTCCCTCATTTCTAACTTTTGTTGTCACTGAAAATTAGGCCCTATTCCCACAGCCCTTTGGTCCCACCATTGGTTGGGTTTAGGCAATGAAGAAAGGAGTTGGTTAAGTTTAGTAAAAAGACCAGGTAGAGGCTAGACAGGCCAGATAGACAGAGTCCAGATAGGTAGAGAGAGTCCAGAGGGAACATAGGGCTGAGGGAACATAGGGCTGAGGGAACATAGGGCTGAGGGAACATAGGCACGCTCCCGGTGATTCTAATGGGGGTCATGCCTATGTTCCCACAGCCCTATGTTCCCTCAGCCCTATGTTCCCTCATTTCTAACTTTTGTTGTCACTGAAAATTAGGCCCTATGTTCCCTCAGCCCTTTGGTCCCACCATTGGTTGGGTTTAGGCAATGAAGAAAGGAGTTGGTTAAGTTTAGTAAAAAGACCAGGTAGAGGCTAGACAGGCCAGATAGGTAGAGTCCAGATAGGTAGAGAGAGTCCAGAGGGAACATAGGGCTGAGGGAACATAGGGCTGTGGGAACATAGGCACGCTCCCATTATAATGTATTGATGCGATTTGCTGTTATTGTTTTAGCTGTTTTTATGTTTGTGTTGTTGATGTTGTCTAAATGTGGATGTACTATGCTGCTTTCTTGGCCAGGACCCCCTTGCAAAAGAGATTCTGAATCTCAATGGGATTATTCCTGGTTAAATAAAGGTTAAATAAAAAAAAAAAAATAAAGAAATAAATAAAAGATATAAATAAATAAATTCACTAATTGATTTAGAAATAAACACATTAATATACAAACACATACTATAAGTCAGGGGTACTCAAATACATTTGTCGAAGGGCCAGAATTTTTCTTAACAGACACCTTGGGGGCCGAACATTCAAATAGGCCTAGATTGAAATTTCTTATTTCTTTTTACGTCTAATAATTTAAATATTTTTATTTTACTTGTAAGCACATAATTTTTATTTATACACTTCACGGTGTTTTTTAAATGTCTTGACATTATCATATCATCATTTACATATCATGCTGGAGCTTTACACTGCTGACTTGTATCCTCAGACATGCCCTGTGATGTTCAACTTAAATATGACCTGACCATCACAGGACGTGTCTGACTCTGTTCTGAGGATAAAAGCCATTGGTCCTGAAATGTGTGTTTCTCTTCTATAACACACATTCTACATCTCGGAGGCGACGTCTTTCCACACATGGGCTTCCTTCACCTGTCAAACGAGGCAGAGCTCAGTGGGAAACAGTAGGAGACACAGGCCGAGGGCACCGGGACACAACAGCGGGGGAGAAGCAGGTCGTGCAGCTGTGCGCCGCAGACGTGCACGAAAAAACAATTGCGTCTCATCAAATGCCCGAGGCTACGGCTTTTGAGTTGTGAGCGTGCATGACGCGCGGCTACATTGAATGGGTTTGAGCTCCCGCAAAAGACGCTTCATCTGAACGGCCCCCCATGCATGATGCAACACACAGTTGAACCAAGACGGCGGTGAAAATCACCCACGGTCTCTGCAGACAGGCAGGGAAACCCCTGCAGTCCAGCCCGCTCCCCAAACACTCGCGCATGGTGATTTGGGTTCGCAGCGTTTCTGTATCCCAGTGCAGCGCCTCACAGGCACACACAAACGCTCCGCACATGTTTCCATGTCCCAGCGCATTGACTTACAGGCGCACGGAGCCCGAGAAATACAGTATACAGTAATATGTAAACTACTAGAACTCAGTCGCGGGTCTGATTGGAAGGTTCGGCGGGCCGGATGCGGCCCGCGGGCCGCCTATTGAGTACCGCTGCTATAAGTGAGTACAAAGGTACAAAGAAAAATTATAAAACAATGTCTACTAATCTATTATTTGATATATCTGTGCTACAGCCACACATCGTCCTGAGTGAGCTGGACCGGGGAGGCTTGGAGCAGGCGTCCAAGCATGGAGCGTGCACTTCGGCCTACGACATCACTCGGACAAACCCTTCATAACCTAACCCACATGAAAGAAAGCAAATAAAATCGCCTAAGACGTGTTGGTGGTCCACGCAGCGTGCCTATCACACGAAGGGAACGTAGACTCAAGCTCAATAGATTTAAAAATAAGGCGATAAATAAAGGAAAAAGCGGCTGAAAGAACTAGGAAATAGGAAGGGAAAGGGAAGGAGCAAGTCAAGGATTGAAAGGGAATGAAAAGGAATAAGGTGGAAGAAAGAATGTTCCAATTTAAGACCTTTAATTCAACACAATACGGTGTGAGGTACGATTAGGTACTGTTAGGTACTGTGAAGGTATTTAAGTGGCTCAAGGCATACAGCCTGTGCTCACTTCACTGTAGGATCAGCTGCCTGATGAAGGCTTGAGAGAAGCCGAAACGTTGCAACGCTGATAAGACTATATGTCTTAATTTTTTGAAACCCCAACCACTTTTGTGGTGGGGAAATTTATGTATGTTTGTGCCGTCTCGTGTGTGTCATGGCCGGGTGAGCGTATGGTGGGCGTCCAGCGAGTGAGAGTGCACCGTTTGGGTGATGCCTCCGGCATCTCCCGGACAAAACCTTTTCCCCTAACCCTACAACTCACTTCACTCACTTCACAAAAAGTCACTTCCTATACACTCAAAATGGCCTGAAACGTGCTCCAAACTACTTTCTGTACAACACCAATTTTCATCAACACTTTGTCAATTTTTACATACTTTTTCACAGAAATTTCAACTTTTTTTATAGGTACCTATCGACTCCAAATCACCTGAAACGTGCTCTTAAACACTTTCTGGAGGGTACATTTTCACATAAACACTTTGTCAAATTTTCACTTTTCACATGTATTCCTATGGGGACTTTTGGCCACGCCCATAACTCACCAACGGTACCACCCACAAACTTCTAATTGGTGTCTACCCCCACTATATCGACTACCAGGAACACGATGAGACCACTCCCAAGTCTCTAGGACAGTCCGTTCAAAAGTTACCCGGAAGTGACCCGGAAGGGTGATTCATTGATATTTTTAGAATCAGCGTACCTCATAATGGGGGGGTAGCCAAAGTCTCAACTCCATGAATCACTGGGAAAGGTAATGAATCACCACCTCCAAAGTGGCACTCTTCCCTATTATCCTACCAGTTCAGAAGTCATGACTCTGCAGTCCTGAAGGCGTGCAGGCTTTCTCTACTGACTAAATAGCAACTGTAATTTATATTAATGTATTTATTTTGATATTAAGGCCTGAAAAAAATTGTACATACTGCCCTTTTCTGATGTTGAGGCCCCTGCCCCTCTATAGTTATGTGCACGTCCCTGCTTGTCACAAAAGGAAGAAAGGGGGAAAGAGGGGAACCGGGGCTGTTACATGGTTCAGGGTTACCTGAGCCAGTCCTTACTAAAAGTCTTTTATAGAGTAGCCGGGAGCTAGGAGCCTGGTAAAGCCTCCCAGTATGTTTTTAGAAAATACTGGGAGTCACTATCAGACTTATTGGGAGCGAAATGTTCTAGCAGGATGATAAGGAACTATCAGGTCTTTCAGATAAGATTATCTTTATTAGAGATTTACAACTGCTTTATATCATTAAACATTAAACAGGCCGCAGCAGAGTTCCTCGCCTGTGTAGTTGAAATGGAGCAAAGAGCAGCAGAGCAGATTAATTGTTCCAGGTAAGATAACAGCGTCACGTCCAACAGGTGAGTCACAGTTTAAAGTTTCAAAGTTGAACTTTGAACCAACAGTTGTGTCGCAGCGTTATTTTCTCCCGTGAAGGTAACGTGAACAGTTTTAATGTTTTGCTTGTTAACAGCTGTCATTACCTGACTTCTTTCTTCTTCAGCTTATCGTTGTGTTTTTGTTGCTGTTGTTGTGTTATTGTAATGTTCCTGTAGCTGAGTCAGAGCTGTAACTGTGAAGTCTGGACCAACAGAACCGTGTCCGCCATGTTGTGTGGTTGTTGTCGGTAGAAGAGCAGAAGCAGAGTTAGTGGATGGTCAGTAGTTGAACACAGAGTGGTTCTTTGTGTGCAGCTCCACTTCCTGAAGACTGGAGGCAGCTTTACCTGAATCAGCCTGTGGAGGAGGTGGAGATGAGCCGCTGCTCTCCCGCTGTCTGAGCCACTAAACGCGACCTGAGCTCGTCTGGACAGCCGCTGGAGAACAGCTGTGACTTTGTCTGTGGTGAGTGGTCAGTCATTAGATTTACACTGCAGGACTGATGTGGACTCAGTGTGGCGGGCTGAGGGGCTCACTGGGTTTTTAAGGCTCTATGATGTTCAGAAAGACAGTGAACACTGCATCAAATGAGTCAGAGGCTCCTGGTTCAACAGCTACTACAGTCTATTGATGAATATTAGTCTGATCAGTGCTGACTGTTATTGATCAATATTGAATGTTGTTGACTATCGCTGATCAATACCAATCACTTCAAATAACTGAGTAGATTTACTGCAGTACAGCTGTGAGGTACTTGTACTTCCCTTGAGTATTTTCACAACACTCTGTGTTATTGATTAATGGATAAAAATGATCAATATTGTTGTGAAGAACCTTTTAGAGCTGCAACAGTTGCTCAATCAACATTTTTCATGCAGAAATTTTCTGTTTTCAGGCTCAAAACTGAAGATTTCCTTGTTTTCTCTGTTTGATTTGACTGTAAACTGAATATTTTTGTCTCTTTGTTGCTGTGATGAAATAGACGTGGCCTCAGACTGAGAGGAACTTGAACGCATCATTTGTCTGTATTTTCTGACATTTGATGGAGCAGACAATGAATGGATTGACAGAGACAATAAGTGTCAGTGGTGGCTGGAGAGTTTTTTTCTCTATTTGAATTTCCAGTGTGAGTGAAATTATTGAATGTTGTGATAGTGGAGCTGTGAGGTGAAATAAGTCTTGGCCCAGTTGTTGTGTGTGTAATAATCAGCTGTAGCTTGTTTGATCCAGTGGTTTTCTACAGGGACGCTGTCCACACAGAGACTGTGTCACATCAACTCAGTGGATCTCAGTCCTTGTGTGTGTCAGTGGATGGAAACAGTGGTCCATGGATCATGTTGCTGGGCTGCAGCTCCATGACGCCATCTAGTGGACTGATAGTAGAAGTACAGCAGCTGATGGCAGCTTCCTCTTCCTCACTGCTGTGTGACTGCATTCAGCTGACACTGATATGAAGCAGAGGAGAAGAGCCAATCAGTGGAGGAGCAGCTGGAGACATGATGGACATGTGAGCTGCTGTGCAGATGAATGATGTGTGTTTCCTCTGCAGGTGAAGCTACAAAGTGTGTGTGAGCTGATGTGGATGTGATCTCAGCAGCATGGATCAGTGTGAGGACAGAGAGGAGGGAACCCCTCCCTCTAAAACCACTCTGTGTGGGGGACGTCAGGGCCAGACCAGAGGTCAAAGGTCAGAGTTAAAACTGTCAGACTTTTCTCTCTAAAAGTCATTTTGTTGTGTTTATTAAAAGACTGAAGATATTTTTCATAATTTTTCTCCTACACGCAAATTTATCAGTTGTGTTGTTGTTTCAGGATCCAGCAGCAGAGACCAGACTCTCCTGAACCCAGCTGTCTGTCTTTAAAGAGCAATGACTCAAGGGACTGGCTCATTAACTTTAAAGGAGGACGTGGATCAGCTGATCAGATGTAAGACAACAAAACCAAATTCCAAAGCTTTTGAGTCTGTGTTGAACGTTCTTCCAGTTCCTGTGGAGTCAAATTTCAATGATTCTCCATAAAATCAGATTTAAAACTCAGACACACATTGTCCAGCTGCAGTAAAGACTCCCTGCCTGAACATCCACATGTTAAAGGACAAGTGCCGTTTATTTCAACCTGGACCTTATTTCTGGCATAAAATACAGTTGTTTACTCATCCATGTAACTTGTGTCATTAGGAGTCCTTTGGACGATGTTTAGATCCATTCGAGAGTTGCTTATATCCATATTGTGGGAGTGATTAGGGCACAGGAAATGCAGCTTCTAAATTACACATTATCTGCTGCAAAACTCGTTCTGTTATCGTCATCAGCGATCTGTCGAAATCTGGCAAATATTCAGCCATGTTGCACAAAAATAGCAGTAGCAAATTACAGGTAAACAAGCCGACTGTCGCAGAGTTGAATTGCTTTATTAAATATTATATACAGAACAGTATTATTCAGCCAGGGGTATTATAGTTATAAAAGTGATATATACAAAGCAGAGTAGGCAATTTCATTTGTACAGCCAATTTTTACAAACAGTTTGTCTCAAAGGGCTTTACATGGCATCACAACAACATCCTCTGCCCATAAACCCTCACATCCACTGAGGAAAAACTCCATAGAAAACCCTTTTAACAGGGAAAACCAGGAGAAACTTCAGGGTGAGCAACAGAGCCCTCCTCTGTTGCTCACCCTGAGCTTTCTCCAATTTCCAATCCCTCACCCAGGACGGACAGACGTGCAGTAGACGTTGTATACAGACAAGAAAACAGTTTATAACACAGAATATGGAAAACATAGAGAATAGTAGGTCAACCTACAGACCCCGGATGACGACAAAAGGGAAACTCCAGACTCAAAGGGGAATAGCACTAGCAAATCATAACAAATATTGGCGAAATGAATGAGTTCCACAGCAGATAATGTGTTATTTAGAGGCTCCATTTTGGTGCCCTGATCACTCTCACTATATGGATATACGCGGCTCTCGAATGGATCTGATTATCATCCGAAGGACTCCTAATGACACCAAAGTTATATTGGTGAGTAAACAACCCTATTTTATGCCAGACATAGGGTCCAGGTTGTAGAAAACAACACTTGGGGCGGTGCGTGGCGCAGTGGGTAGAGCGGCCGCCCCATGTAGAGGCTACAGTCCTCGCCGCAGGCGTCCCCGGTTCGAATCCCGCGTCGGGCAGACCTTTCCTGCGAGTCATTCCCCCTCTCTCTGCCTCCCCATTTCCTGTCTATCTCTACTGTCATCACTATCAAATAAAGGCAAAAAGCCGAAAAATATACTTTAAAAAAAAAGAAAACAACACTTGTCCTTTAATATTCAGAGATGCTCACAGTGCAGCAGTAGCAACAGGAAATGTGTCAGAACCATCTACTTAAAATAGTTAAAAGTCAGTTCTTGTGTTTATTAAAAGATTGAAATAATTTTTCATCAGTTTTTACAACATGCAAATTTTGTTTCAGGATCCAGCAGCAGAGACCAGACTCTCCTGAACCCAGCTGTCTGTCTTTAAAGAGCGACAACTCAAAGGGCTGGAGCATTGAGTTTAAAGGAGGACGTGGATCAGCTGATCAGATGTAAGCTGTAACTGACAGTCAGACTCAGGTTATTGTAGAAAAGAACCAGTTTGTACAACGTGTTGTTGGACCAGGTCTGAAACCAAAGTGTCTCTGTCTGTTGTGAACGTCCTCAGGGGACATATAAAGTCCATCTTGTATTATCTCTCTGTCCTGATGTTTACTTGACACTGATTCCTCCACAGAGTGGACCAGGAGAGCTCAGAGGTTCCCAGTGGTCAGTCTGCCCAGCAGCATCAAACACACCTGGACTCCATATTTATGGTGAGGACATGTCCAACAGCTGCTGTTACATCTGTTGTGTTCACCATCATCTCCATGCTGCACTTTGACACCTAGGCCTGGGACGATAATCAATAAATCAATTAATCGCACGATAAATGAAAATGAATTCGATCGTTTTTCCGGCCTCGAGAAATCGCCATGTGCATGGGCACATATTTGTTTTCCTCCAACCAGGCTGGATGACAGGAGGCTTCACTCTGCATCTGTCTCAGCACCTGGGCCGTTTGTTTCATAGCAGAATGAAAGGAGTGAACCCTCTTTTCAGTCATACAGGATCTTTGTTTCCCAGAATGCATTTTGCAGCAACCGGCAGCGCTAGCTGTAAAGCTAAGCAGCTAAAAGCTATTTTACCGTAATTCTTGCTGCCGCGCTTTTAACACGTCACTTTTTAAAGTTTTAATATTTTTTCATGCGAGAAAGTCACAGTTTAGATCCCAGTCTGTGGTCAGTTTATCCACATATCGCCTGGTAGGAGATTTCCTCCAACGTTTTGGAACTAATGTGGTAGCAGCGAGCAGGAGGAGCGGGGCTTCCTACAGACTGCAGCGTGGATGTATTATGGTCTGCAGCAGCTCACGGGCCGGTCAACCTCCATCATTGGGGGAGAAAACGACTAAGAAAACTTATCAGCAGGTTTTCAGAGGTTTACCACCAGCTGGTTTAATACTTTATAGGAGATAAATGCTAGTCTCATTGATGAAATCTTACATCTGTGGAAGTCACATTAGTTTGTTTGAATGAAAAGTGGAGCTTCAGGTGTGTAACGTTATTGGACAGAAGAGCTGCACTGCACTGTTTATTATTTTTTGTTTATTTTATTTATTTAGGATAGTAGCTATATAAGTTCTTGTCATTCCAATTACAATGGTTAAAAAAAAAATACTCATGAGAAATAAAAGTTTATCGAATTTAAAAGGGTCTACTTGCATTATTATGAAATATTATTATTATATTTGTGTCAATAATATCGGTTATCGTCAATAATTTGTGGGACAATATATCGTCCAGCAAAATTTATTATCGTCCCAGGCCTATTGACACCAGTGGATTGTCAGTCTGTCCAACATGGATCTGATGTTTGGCTCCATGGTTTTAATTTGATGCTGTCACTCATAGAGTTTTTGTTCCAGCTGCATTCAGGACATGCTGCAGCAGTTTGTGGACGTAAACTCAAGTCTGCCCTGAAGAATAAGTTCCAGTGTGTGTTTGAGGGGATCTCTATAGCAGGAAACCCAACTCTTCTGAACCAGATCTACACAGAGCTCTACATCACTGAGGGAGGGGCTGGAGGGTTCAATGATGAACATGAGGTCAGACAGATTGAAACAGCGTCCAGGAAGCCACACAGACCAGAAACAACCATCAGACCAGAAGACATCTTTAAAGCCTCACCTGGAAGAGATGAACCAATCAGAACAGTGATGACAGAAGGAGTGGCTGGCATTGGGAAAACAGTCTTAACACAGAAGTTTACTCTGGACTGGGCTGAAGACAAAACCAACCAGGACATAGACTTCACATTTCCCTTCACCTTCAGACAGCTGAATGTGCTGAAAGAGAAAAAGTTCAGCTTGGTGGGACTTGTTCATCACTTCTTCACTGAAACCAAAGAAGCAGGAATCTGCAGGTTTGATCAGTTCCAGGTCATCTTCATATTTGACGGTCTGGACGAGTGTCGTCTTCCTCTGGACTTCCACAACACTGAGATCCTGACTGATGTGACAGAGTCCACCTCAGTCAACGTGCTGCTGACCAACCTCATCAGGGGGAACCTGCTTCCCTCTGCTCGCCTCTGGATAACCACACGACCTGCAGCAGCCAATCAGATCCCTCCTGAGTGTGTTGACATGGTGACAGAGGTCAGAGGGTTCACTGACCCACAGAAGGAGGAGTACTTCAGGAAGAGGTTCAGAGATGAGCAGCAGGCCAGAGAGATCATCTTCCACATCAAGACCTCACGAAGCCTCCACATCATGTGCCACATCCCAGTCTTCTGCTGGATCACTGCTACAGTTCTGGAGGAGCTGTTGAAGACCAGAAAGAGAGGAGAGCTGCCCAAGACCCTGACTCAGATGTACCTCCACTTCCTGGTGGTTCAAATAAAACGGAAGAAGGTCAAGTATGATGGAGGAGCTGAGACAGATCCACACTGGAGTCCAGAGAGCAGGAAGATGATTGAGTCTCTAGGAAAACTGGCTTTTGAGCAGCTGCAGAAAGGAAACCTGATCTTCTATGAATCAGACCTGACAGAGTGTGGCATCGATATCAGAGCAGCCTCAGTTTACTCAGGAGTGTTCACACAGATCTTTAAAGAGGAGAGAGGCCTGTACCAGGACAAGGTGTTCTGCTTCGTCCATCTGAGTGTTCAGGAGTTTCTGGCTGCTCTTCATGTCCATCTGACCTTCACCAAGTCTGGACTCAACCTGATGTCACAACAGCAAACAACATCTTGGTGGTCTCAAGTGTTTCGAGAAAAACCTGAACCAAATTCTTTCTACCAGAGTGCTGTCGACAAGGCCTTACAGAGTCCAAATGGACACCTGGACCTGTTGCTCCGCTTCCTCCTGGGTCTTTCACTGGAGACCAATCAGACTCTCCTACGAGGTCTGATGACACAGACAGGAAGTGACTCACGGTCCAATCAGAAAACAGTCCAGTACATCAAGAAGAAGATTGAAGAGACTCCCTCTGCAGAGAAAAGCATCAACCTGTTCCACTGTCTGAATGAACTGAATGACCGTTCTCTAGTGGAGGAGATCCAACAGTCCCTGAGATCTGGACGTCTCTCCACAGATAAACTGTCTCCAGCTCAGTGGTCGGCTCTGGTCTTCATCTTACTGTCATCAGAAGAAGATCTGGACGAGTTTGACCTGAAGAAATATTTTGCTTCAGAGGAGGCTCTTCTGAGGCTGCTGCCAGTGGTCAAAACCTCCAACAAAGCTCTGTAAGTGTAGAGATAGTTGGATTTATTCATCATTATATAAAAACACTTCTGTTCTGTCCTTTAAACAGGACAGAAAATAAATCCCTTTCGTCTTTAATTCCTCATGATTATCTCTTCAGACTGAGCAGCTGTAACCTCTCAGAGAGAAGCTGTGAAGCTCTGTCCTCAGTCCTCAGCTCCCAGTCCTCTAGTCTGAGACACCTGGACCTGAGTAACAACGACCTGCAGGACTCAGGAGTGAAGCTGCTGTCTGGTGGACTGGAGAGTCCACACTGCAGACTGGAGACTCTCAGGTGAGGATCCATCCAGCTGTTTATCTAATGCCACTTGAACACAGCAGCAGGTGTTGACAGAGGGTTCCTGTGTGTTGTTGTGTGTGTTCAGTCTGTCAGGATGTCTGGTCTCAGAGGAAGGCTGTGCTTCTCTGGCCTCAGCTCTGAGCTCCAACCCCTCCCATCTGAGAGAGCTGGACCTGAGCTACAACCATCCAGGAGCCTCAGGAGTGAAGCTGCTGTCTGCTGGACTGGAGGATCCAGACTGGAGACTGGACTCTCTCAGGTATGGAGAGGCTGCTGCAGCCACACACACTGTCTGATAGAGGAGGAGGAGCTGGAACATTTTCTATGGCCCCGTTCACACCTGGTCACACCTGGTATTAAAGCAGAAGTAAGCGATCTAGTCGTTTTGGCTAACTTTCTGTCAGCCGGTGGAGTTAGCAGTCCCCGCCCTCGTCCCTACGTCACCACATTCACGCGCATCCCTTGGCTGTACACACAGAGAGGACCGCCCCTTTATGTCGTTCTCTCTCCTCATTGGATAAAGGTTGTAGGATACAAGGAAAGTTTTCTCCTCGGCTCAGAGCAGAGCAGAGGGACTGACAGACCCGTGTTTCAGACCAAACACTCTATAGAAGTGATTGCTGTCAGAAGATATAACTATTTAAGACTTATATTAACACAAACATTCCACTTACTTCTGCTTTAAAGGAGAACTCTGGTCATTTTTGACCCCTAAATCGTTGTCCTGATGGTCACCCGGTGTTGGGGGGAGCAAAAAACGTGACAAAAATTATGCAGGCAAACCGGAGTTACACCATGGCTAGACGGCGCTAGCGATAGCCACAACGCTAAAGTATGGGGGCAATTTTTTCAACCACAACAAACACCCAAAAAACAATCAAATATCTATGGTACATGACTCGAATCCTTATGACACACTACTGAACCCATAAACTGTACAGTATAAACTGGTATAAACAGTGTAAACTTTGTGTTTTTGCATGTTATCACTCACCTCAGATAGCCGAACTCTGGAGCATCCTGGAAAGACATTACTATCCGATCACAGAGCGCCTTCTCCCCGCCACAGAAACAAACACTTTTTCCTTGTTATGATGATTTCTTTACTAAAATAAACGGTGGAGCAGTGCAGTGGTAATATCCAAAATATCTCTGACCGAGTGTATCAGGAAACATTTCAGCTGCAGCTGGTTGAACTGCTCCTGAACCAACAGAGTGTTTGACCTGAACAGTCCCAGAGACTCTAGACACCTGTTGAGTGTGGACACACTAATAACAACATAACAACAACAATCAAAGCATGTCCACTGCTCAGAGACATTCGTCTCCCAGCGTCTCCAACCAAGGAGGAAATAAGAGACAGAAACCAGGCGGCACCATCAGGTCTCTGTCTGGTCAGATATTGATGATCAATAATCAGCTCAGTCTCTCTGAGATCCTGGTCTTGTCCTGATGAGATGTGTTGTTGTATTGAGGAGACAGTCAATCACAGTGTGACATCCAGATGTCCTCACTGTCCAGAGGCCTGGAGCTGTCAATCAGAAGAAAGTGAGTGTAGTGAACAGTGTAATAATCAGTGTTTGTGGCTGAATGTGTGTGTGATCAAACAGCTGTTTTCAGACTGTGTGTGCTGACTCCAGATCAGATGAAGCCACAAAGTGGCTCCTTAATGAAAGTCTCCAGCAGCTGGAGCTTCACTTCCTGTCTGAGTCCATGTGCTCTGAGCTGAGCCTGGTTCTCTCTGATCTACAGTTTCTCTGCTTCATTTGGACTCTGATTTCAAGTCCAGTCAAAATGTGTGGACAGGTTTGATGGAGCTCAGGACTGGTCCTGAGGACGGCTGCTTTATTCCACATGATGTGACTGATCTCAGTGAGTCAGTGTGTTGCAGCTGATCTGTGTGAAGAGCAGAGAAGAACAGAGTCATTGATCATGAGATCCTGATCCGTCCTGTCACTGTGATCAGATGGTTTCTATTAGAGCTCCTTCATCCACTCACTGCTGCTGTGGCTCCTGTGGAAACCTGCTCACAGCCTCATTCTTCAGCTTCCTGTGGAGTTTTCTTCACTCTGGGTCTCATTCATGAAACGTGAGTAAATCTGTGTGTAGATTTGCACATAAAAGCTCATTCTACTAAAACTCTACTCCGGATTCATGAACGGTGCGGGAAACTCAGATTTGATCGTAAACACGTGTGTAACTTCATGAATGCCAACCCATCGTAAACTAACAACACGCCCCCGGTGATCAGCAATTAGCATAGATCTCCATACATGAATAGCCATATAAGGAGATCCTGACCACCATATTAGGAGGTAGGTGCATCCTGCTCACCTGCGGCCATGACGCAATCAAGGAAAGAGGGAGAGAGAGAGAAAAAAAGAGAGATCACGGATCAAATCAAATCATTTTGGGTGAAGTGGAGTCCAGAAAAAATATTTAATTCTCTTCTGTTAGTAGTGATGTGACTGGGACAGGTCAAAGGCGTGGAGGGAAGAAACAGATTTGGTGAATTAAGTAGGCCTATCCTTGGTTGATTAAAGAACCGTTTAAGAAGTAAAGCCAGAATAGTTCGATATGAAACATGAAAAAAAATAAAAATAAAAATACACACAACTTCAGAGCTACAGCAGCGACGGGAGGAGGAGGCTCTTCACAGCCTCAGCTGTAGAGGAGCATGGTTGTATCAACACATGAAGTTAGGCAGGTTATATTGTTACAGAAGCACCAGCCGTCTGTCACAGCTCCATCCAAACCGGTGCCGACTGCGCAGGGTGAAGTGTGCGTCCAGCGAGCGTATACTGTAGCAACACAAAAAAGTTTTTTCCGGTTTTATATCAGATTATTATCATCATTAGATGGAGCCTTGACGTGTTTGTTCTCTCCAAATATTTCTAATTGTTTGTCATGTTCAAATTACGTGTTTCAAAGGCGTCGGCGTATTTTGAACATGAGAAAGAGTAATATGGATTAAAATTGTAATTTTCAACAGTGACAAGCAGTATTTATTTGCATTCCTACATTTACACAAGCGCTACACACAGTCAGGAGCAGGTGTAGATTTTGTGAGTAGCTACGAAAAAATCAGCACTACTAAAAGATTGATGAATGCGGAAATCCACGTAAATTTGCGCTGCTCAGGGTTTACACACAAATCCGTGCTGCTCACGTTTCATGAATGAGACCCACTGTGTGTTTCACTGAGCTCTAACAAACGTGTTGAGTGTGTTTCCTTCCTCATCAAACACTGAAACCATCCACTGTTCACAGCTGCACTCTTCTTCTTTCCTGGTGCATTGTGGGATATCTGGGCTGGTCAGCTCCACCTGTTGTGTCTTCATCTTCTTTGCTGTGACGTGTGTTTGTGCAGCTTGAGAGTCAGAGAGTGAAAGTGTGTGTCTGACACTGAAGTGACATGACATGGAGAAAAGACATGATGAAGTGTTTCCTCCTGGTCTCCTCCTGCTCTGTATCATCACTAGATAAAGACTCCAGCTCCTTCTTCTCTGTGCTCAGTGTTCATCCAGACATACCAGCCTCCATGTGAACACAGTGATAAAACAGTGTGTGTGTGAGAGCCATGTAATGTCCATGTGTGCATGCTGACAGAGAAGGTGCTGCTCTGACCCCCCTCCTCCTTTCAGGGTGCAGCCTGCTGGAGTCCCATGGTTGACACCAGGTCTGAGGAAGTGTAAGTCTGTTTTTACTTTGAGCAGCACATTCAACCATCTTCACACTGTCACATCACTGACCTCATGAGTCTTCATCAAACTGTCAATAACTGATCAATGATCAATAACTGCAGCTGTGTCTTGTTCTCTCCATCAGATTCCTGTCCACTCACAATCGACACAAACACAGTGAACAGAGAGATCAAACTGTCTGACAACAACAGGAAGGCGACACGTGTGGAGGAGCATCAGTCATATCCTCGTCATCCAGACAGATTTGACCGGTTGTATCAGCTGCTGTGTTCAACTGGTCTGACTGGTCGCTGCTACTGGGAGGTCGAGTGGAGAGGATACGTTTTTATATCAGTGAGTTACAGAGGAATCAGAAGGAAAGGACACAGTGTAGACTGTTGGTTTGGAGGGAACGATCAGTCCTGGTGTCTGATCTGCTCTGATGGTGGTTACAGAGTCTATCACAATAACAGACGGACTGACATCACCTCCTCCTCCTCCTCCTCCTCTGTCTCTAACAGAGTAGCAGTGTATCTGGACTGTCCTGCTGGCTCTCTGTCCTTCTACAGAGTCTCCTCTGACTCACTGATCCACCTCTACACCTTCAACACCACCTTCACTCAACCTCTCTATCCTGGGTTTACACTCTACTGGCCTGGTTCCTCAGTGAGTCTGTGTTGAGTGCATCAGAGTCTCCTCCTGTCACAGAAACCTTCTCACTGTTGAACAGACAGTTCAGTCTCTACATGTCTGTCTCTGTCTCTGTCTCTCACTCACGTTTTCACATTCATGGATTAAACCAGTTGATGTTTTAAACTCTTCTCAGTGATTCTTGTAAACTTCTTCTTGTTTTTCGGGGGGGGGCTCTATGATTGACAGCTGCAGCATCAGTTTCAGATTTATTAATTTCCCTCTGATGTTTCTACTGTGATGAGACTGATGCTGTTAAAACCTTTGACCTTTGTCCCTTAAAACAAAGACAAGTTAGATTGTTACTTATAATCCACAACCACACACACTTTCCCTTGTCTCCCTTTATCTTCATTGTTTTGATGTTTTATCTTCATTGTTTTGATGTTTAACATCAACCTGCCAATGGGACCGGGGATGGAAATGAGCCACTTGGCCACAATCCCACACATTTACTCAACAGTGTTAATATGTTCTGTTCCCATTTAAAAATGAATAAATAAATCTGAATCTGAAATCTGAAAAAATCCCCTAATTGTCTTTTTGACTGTGTGTGTGTGCGCGTGTTTGTCCTCAACCTTTATTATTTGGAGTATTACATTTTTCCACTTCCATAAAACAATGACATGAATTCATGTTTTTTATTGATTTATTGTTGACATAAAACAAACATGAGACATATAACATAACAGTCAAAACAATAACACTCAGGTTTAGGATATATGTGTCTGTGGTCACATTGGAAGTTTCTTATCACTGCTCTACTGCAGTTTTTTTTATCTCACACTGACTGAAGATCTGAACATACTCATTTATTGATTTTAACGTGTAATTAAGTGTAACTCAGTAGGAATAACTGATAATTGTTCTTGGTCACTCCAGTGGATTAGAGGTAAAAGACTAGAATGATATTTACTATTCATGTGCCTCCACAGGACAAGCCACAATGGACACACAAATGGTGTGTGAGTGCAGCATTGGGCTTGATAACATTCTCCTTTTTTACTGTGTTAAGTTTCAGTCCCATGAGGCACAGACATGTTTGGGCCAATAAGGTTATTGGTTTGCTATTGGTCGGTTATTGGTCCAATAAAAAGCTGATGAAGTGTCGACTGTCCACAACTTCATTCAGATTTCACAAGACTCCACCAGTTCTAAAGGGTTTGACCTGTAAAGCACAAACCACGAGGTAGTGTGTGTTTGTGTGTGCGTGTGTCTTGGCATTATTTCATTATTTCTTCATTTTTTTCTGCCGGTCGAGGAATTTTTGTCGTCTCTCTACAGGAATCTCTTCCAAACTGATTCCATGTCCAGTGGCCCTGAGAGACAGAGACAAACCACATGTCAGTAATGAAAAGACAACTGAAGTCTAGATGGATTCTGGTTGGCTAATCGGGTGTCATTCATGTGTCATCAAAGCTGAAACCTGCTGAGACTCTATCTTTGTTGTCCAGTTACCATGGGTTACAACTGTTTACTTATGTGTCCTTGTGAATCAGACTATTTCTCTGAAGCTAGCATTAGCATTAGCATTAGCACAGCTACCCAATAAAGACTGGAAGTTATAGGTTCAATTCATAACAATACTTTTGACTTTGATGTGAGTTTTAAAGCTCGGACTGACACTAAATGTTTAATCCTCTATCTATCCATCAGTTTATCTTCCAATGTCATTGTTCACTGCAAAGATGATCCTGTCCGACCCTGTTCACCCGCTGGCCGCCCATTATAGGCTGCTGCCGTCTGGCCGCCGGTACATGGTACATGGTACATGGTACCCAGGCTCAGAACAAACACATTCAGGAATACTTTTGTGCCAATTACAATTGGTTTTATAAATCAGCCACTGTGAGCCTGCCCCCCCCCCCCCAGAGGCACTGCCCCCCTCACCCCCGCCCCCCCCGAGGCACTGGTGCCCAGAGTCTTAATGTTGCACTGTGATTGAAATGCATTTGTTTTGTTTTGTATTTGACTTGTTTGTGTTTTTGTGTTGGATAATAAAGTTTTCTGAACTGAATGTCATTGTTCACTGAGTCGTTCTTATTATCTTCTTCTGGTGTTTTATTTTGAAAATGCTTTCCCCCATGTTTCACTTCCTGGCTTTGTGTTTGTCGTCTATGTGTAAGAACATTCTGGTTCTGGTGTTGGGTTCTTACCCTCCGCTCAGGTCCGGAGGAACAGGAAGTGGTTTGGTGAAACCATCTCGACCCATCAGCCAGTAGGTGTCCTCCACACCCTTCACCTGCAAAACAAAGACTTTCTGTGTCACAAGTGTGGAAACAGTTCTAGTTCTGGTTCTGGTTCTGGTTCTGGTTCTGGTTCTAGTTCTAGTTCTAGTTCTAGTTCTGGTTCTGGTCCTGGTCCTGGTCCTGGTTCTGGTTCTGGTTCAGATGCTGGTTCTGGTTCTGGTTCTGGTTCTGGTTCTGGTTCTGGTTCTGGTTCTGGTTCTGGTTCAGATGCTGGTTCTGGTTCTGGTTCTGGTTCTGGTTCTGGTTCAGATGCTGGTTCTGGTTCTGGTTCTAGTTCTAGTTCTAGTTCTAGTTCTGGTTCTGGTCCTGGTCCTGGTTCTGGTTCTGGTTCTGGTTCTAGTTCTGCTTCTGGTTCTGGTTCTAGTTCTGGTTCTGGTTCTGGTTCTGGTTCTGGTTCTAGTTCTGGTTCTGGTTCTGGTTCTAGTTCTAGTTCTGGTTCTAGTTCTGGTTCTGGTTCTGGTTCTAGTTCTAGTTCTGGTTCTGGTTCTGGTTCTGGTTCTGGTTCTAGTTCTAGTTCTAGTTCTGGTTCTGGTCCTGGTTCTGGTTCTGGTTCTGGTTCTGGTGCAGCGGACCGAGCTGAGCTCACCTGAGCCTTTCTGGTGTCGATGTGGTACCCCAGTTTGAGGCTGGTCAGGACTTTCACTGTGCACAGGCTGATGTGGATCCTGTAGGCTGAAGTCAACACATCATTATTATTGATTATCACTTATAATATAACTATATATAATATAATAATACTATAACTCAGATCAGCTACTCATCAGTTTTCTACGTACGCAGTCCGCTGGCTTCCATGTGCGACGCCCACGTCACCGTGTCTCCAAACAGACAATACCGGGGCATGGTGAGTCCCACCACACCGGCTACCACCGCACCTGAGGACAGACGGACAGGTGAGACACTCAGCTGCTCTGCATCCTGGACAGCTTAGAGTTCCTGTCCAGAGGAGGAATCAAGCTGACAGATGTGCATCATCATCATCATCATCATCATCAACTACAGGTTGTAGTGAAGCCACTTCAACCCCTGAGTCTAATGAACAAACTAACGGTGCGTTCACACCAAACGCCATCGCCCGTAACGTGAGTATCGCGTCGCTTGACACATTTGTCACATTTCTCACCATCACTTCATCGCTTCATGGCGCTATGATGCAACCCACCTCCCGCTGTTTTCTCTCTCTCATCAACCATGGCTGAGAAATATTAATAAATATAAATACATGTGAAATATTCACAAGGAGGAAGCTGTAGGTCCTCTGACCCTCTGCAGGCGTTATCTTTTTTATTACGATGGCGGTAAAAGTACGACGTTGTGTCATAAAGCTCCGGGAAACGGCCATGGATGTATATTATTGATCTGAGGAAAACACACACAGCCCCGGGGTTTTTTTTTGTTTTTTACACAGCCACAGGTTCTCTGGAGGAGGTCTGGTGAGTGAGGCTACAGCCACAGTCATCTTCTTCTTCTCCACCATGTTTTGAAATGTGTGTCTGCAGCTGTGTCGGTGACGTGGTTGAATATCAACACTGATTGGATGCTGCGGCACAGCGTCACGCGATGTCGCTTGAAAAGTTCAAATTTTTCAACTTCAAGCGATAGACGCGATGATGCGATGGCCGCGATGGACGCATCATCGCGTCGCTCGTATCGCCGGAAATGCGTCGCCCGACGCGCCATCGCATCCATCACGTTTGGTGTGAACGCACCGTAACTCTGTCTTCATGTCACTGGCAGTGATGGAATAACAGTGTTACTCACAGCGCTACATTTTCAAGTACCAAGTAATCAAAAAAGTTCCTGTTTCCCCCGTTACAACTCTGCCACTGTTAATGACAATAATAAAATGTTCTGTTACTTGACTCAAGAAGTCCCGTTACTAGATAATAATCCACCATTTAAGTGTACGTTATATCCACATTTGTTTCAGTCCATCAACTGGTGGTAAAAAATATGTTTATCTGGAACTAACCAAAGCCTGTGCATACTCTCATTTGTCCAGGTCATAGTATCTCAAAGGAGTTTTCAATGTAAAGCAACTGGACTTGGTTATTTGTCTAGAAGACGTTTCACCTTCATCAGTTCATGTTCATCTGACCAGGCTGGGACTGGTGTGGAGACCAGGTATTCAGTCAGTATTCCTCCACACATCAGGCTCTGTGACGCTGTATCCCTCCACCTCTTCCACACAGCGCTGATACAACAGCTGATAGGCGGAGTGATACAACAGCTGATAGGCGGAGCGATACGACAGCTGATAGGCGGAGTGATACGACAGCTGATAGGCGGAGTGATACGATGCTTTGTCATGCTGATAGGCGGAGTGATACGACAGCTGATAGGCGGAGTGATACGACAGCTGATAGGCGGAGCGATACGACAGCTGATAGGCGGAGTGATACGATGCTTTGTCATGCTGATAGGCGGAGTGATACGACAGCTGATAGGCGGAGTGATACAACAGCTGATAGGCGGAGTGATACGACAGCTGATAGGCGGAGTGATACGATGCTTTGTCATGCTGATAGGCGGAGTGATACAACAGCTGATAGGCGGAGTGATACGACAGCTGATAGGCGGAGTGATACGACAGCTGATAGGCGGAGTGATACGACAGCTGATAGGCGGAGTGATACGACAGCTGATAGGCGGAGTGATACGACAGCTAATAGGCGGAGTGATACAACAACAGCTGATAGGCGGAGTGATACAACAACAGCTGATAGGCGGAGTGATACAACAGCTGATAGGCGGAGTGATACAACAGCTGATAGGCGGAGTGATACAACAGCTGATAGGCGGAGTGATACAACAGCTAATAGGCGGAGTGATACAACAGCTGATAGGCGGAGTGATACAACAACAGCTGATAGGCGGAGTGATACAACAACAGCTGATAGGCGGAGTGATACAACAGCTGATAGGCGGAGTGATACAACAGCTGATAGGCGGAGTGATACAACAGCTGATAGGCGGAGTGATACAACAGCTGATAGGCGGAGTGATACAACAGCTAATAGGCGGAGTGATACAACAGCTGATAGGCAGAGTGATACAACAACAGCTGATAGGCGGAGTGATACAACAACAGCTGATAGGCAGAGTGATACAACAGCTGATAGGCGGAGTGATACGATGCTTTGTCATGCTGATAGGCGGAGTGATACGATGTTTTGTCATGGAGCCTGCAGCGTGTAGAGGAATCCTGAGGAAGTTGGTCAGTTAGCGGGGTGAGTCCAAGAAATGAACTAACTAACTTTTTAATAGTAACGTGCCCAACACTGCTCACTGCTCTGAGGGATTCACACAGGAAAAGTCTTTTTAGAAACTTTTCATTTAGATGTAGAATCATCAACATACACACACACACACACACACACACATACACACACACATACACATACACAAACATACACACACACACACACACACACACACACACACACACACACACACATACACACACACATACACATACACAAACATACACACACACACACACACACACACACACACACACACATACACACACACATACACAAACATACACACACACACACACACACACACATACACACACACACACACACACACACACACACACACACACACACACACACATACACAAACATACACACACACACACACACACACACACACACACACACACATACACAAACATACACACACACACACACACACACACACACACACACACACAGTCATGTGTGAGGAGCTCATGATGACGGTTTGTTTACAAACTCAGTCAATAAGAATAAAAGACTTATTCTGCAGGTTTTGATCCATGTGAAGTAAAAACAAGAAGGTGAAAGTACACAAGGTATTTGCTGCTTCTAATACTGTCAGAAATACTGTTATCTAAACAAAAATCTGACAACACACACATTGCATCTAGACAGCATGGAAATGACCAATGTGATTTGGTTTTAACAATATAATAAGCGTTTTGAATCACAAGAGAAAATCTGAGGTTTAAAAATACCACTCTTACATTGACTGCACTTGTTGCCATGAGAGCAGATTGAAAATCTTCTCAAAAAATCATTTTTTTTTACATAAAATTCTGATATTTGCCAAACGTCATCAACCATGATTACAAAATATTGTCAATTATTTTCAGGAAGATTGAAAATGTATTTAGCAGGAATTGGATGGTATATGTTTACAGTACTGTTTACTGTCAAACGTTTTCATGCACTGTAGGCTCAATTTTTGATAAATCGAGAAACAAGTTTTGTGGAGGACGGTCTGGAGATGCTCCAGACCGTCTGTTTGGTGTCAGTTGACCTAAATTGTGGGAGAGAGTATTGAGTTTAAGTGGACAAAAGTTTCAGCAGTATTGGGGCGACATTGTGGTGAAAGTTTCAAAACTGTAGCATCTACTGTTGATTTGGTAGGAATTATCAAAGTTTTAAATTGAAACGCTTGTGTCCTCAGAGTTGAGTGGGCTGGACATTTCTAGACAAATTCTAGTTATTATTACACTTTATTATGAGCTTGTTAAACTTCCCACCAGAGGGGACAG
Organism: Trachurus japonicus; assembly: GCF_045865225.1. Lineage (NCBI taxonomy): Eukaryota > Metazoa > Chordata > Actinopteri > Carangiformes > Carangidae > Trachurus > Trachurus japonicus. The sequence continues at coordinate 41,347,885 of NC_140907.1, forward strand.
AGTCTTAGATTTCTGTTAGAGCAACACCACGGGCTCTAATTTCGTGAACTAGGTGCAGGCGGAGCGGATCAGGCCTGCGCCTCGCCTTCGCTTCGCCAACGGGGAGTGGTCAGGAGTGGCCAGAAGCATAATGAACATTATGTCATTAATATGAAGTATTTGCTTGTTTTGCAGTTAATTATGCACATGATCCGTTTGACCCCAAAAAGGAAAAAAGGATCAATGCGCACTGCGTACTGGGGGTTTCCCCCAATAGCCTTTTCGGAGTAGCGGGGTCTTTAGAAAAAATAGAAAACCCCGCTATTACGATGAATGGAAGTCTATTGTCGGAAAGGCGGGGCTTCGGAAAGGCGGGGTGTAACCGGAGGAGAGAAGGCGTGGAGTGGGTTTGACACAGCCGAGTCAGATCTTCACCAATCAAATGAGTTCCTCTCCTCGCCTTTAAATCGCGGCGGACGTTTGATTTCACCGTGGAAGAGAAGATGTGAATCAGCACCTACAGATTACAGCATAGACATTCAGCACATCTATATCGACTGTCCCGTCACACTGATGACAGATCAAAGGCTGCACAGATGAAAGATGAGGATGGATTACTGCTGTGTTGACACTACACGATTATCTGCTATATTTATGTATTTACTTATTGATTTATTGAGCCGCATCGTCACGCGACCATAACAAATAAAACTGAAAACAAATAAACTATCATCTCTCACAGCAAACCACAATCAGCCTGGCATCATAGTGAGCAGATATTCACATCTCCATCTCAGGTAAATTCTAAAGAAAAAAGAAAAAGAGAGACGCTCCGTGATGCCTCCGTTACGCACAGCTGTTTGTTTATGTTGTGATCTGTGCACACGGGTTTAAATATAGGTTACTAAATATGAGTGTCTTTATTAATGGAAAAGGGGTGTGTGTGTTTTGTTTTTGTTTTTTTTTTTACTGGGCAACAGCTCTCAATCTGTCAGAGTAAGTGAGACGGGAGGAAACTGATGTTCTGGTCCGGTCCAAGCTGGCAGTGTCCGGTCGCGCAAACAGACCACACGGGCTGATGATGCAAAAGTAGTCTGGGAGGGAGGAGGGAGGAGGTTATGATGTTATCCAGGTCTATCTATCTATCTATCTATCTATCTATCTATCTATCTATCTATCTATCTATCTATCTATCTATCTATCTATCTATCTATCTAACCTATATTTAAACACGTGTGCACAGATCACAGCATAAACAAACAGCTGTGCGTAACGGAGGCATTTCAGTTTTATTTGTTATGGTCGCGTGACGATGCGCGCTGGCCCCTAATAAATCAATAAGTAAATAAATAAATAAATAGCTGATAATCTGCAACGGCACAGTGTGTAGTGTCAACACCTGCTCTTGGGACATCCACGGCTGTCTCAGTCCCTCCCTGGTTTCATCTGTGTTCATTCAGTCAGGCTGAGTTTCCATTACGCATGCCGACAGCCTTTGATCTGCCATCAGTGTGACGGGACAATCTATATAGATATAGGTGTATGTGCTGATTCAGATACAATAAACATGGGTTATTGTGATTATTATGATTATTGTTAATTGCATTTAAATGTGCCTGGAACTGTGGAAACCTGCCTGTGGGGTCTTGGTGACGTGTCTGCACTGCGCGCTGGGCAGTCAAATTGCCACTGCGCTGGCTGCACTTCGCCTTGCGCTGAGATTAGACCAGGTTGGAGCTGGTGAGCTTTCGGTGCACTCTCCGCGCGGTCTATCGGCAACAAATTGTCACTGCGCCACGGTGAATCTGTCGACACCTCCCCCTGCTGCGCGACCACTCCCATCTCAGCGCACAGCAGTCTGCCAATTTACTGAATCCGCTGCGCACCTTGTTGCACTGGACGATAATACCACTTCGCCAGCTGCGTCAGGGCTCGCCTCGCTGCGCCACCCTGAGTTGCGCCAGGAAATTAGGGCCCCACGTCTGTCCATCGTGTTATGATTAGATGTTATTACATGTTTGACCGCTAGGCGGCAGTACTGGTTTGTAGTCAGCTTACCGTACCATATAACAGAGTAGAGCAAGACTGCATGGGGCCACATGTATGTTGTTGAGAACGGGAGACATTAAACTAAGTTACTTGCTATGGATGGATGGATTTAAAACCACCGGAAAGTTTGAAACTGACGGGGAATGTCGACGAGAACTGGCGCACCTTCAAACAGCGGTTTCACCTTTATGTTGCTGCTACGGGACTCAAGGAAAAGCCGGAGGCAAGAAAGGTAGCGCTGCTGCTAACGATAGCAGGGCCACAGGCCATAGAAGTATTTAACACGTTCGTGTTTGACAGTCCTGAAGATAATGAAAAGTTGGATGTAGTGCTTAGCAAGTTTGATGCTCACTGTTCTCCGAAGAAGAACGAGACGTACGAGAGGTACGTGTTTCAGTCTCGTACACAGCGGCAGCATGAGCCCTTCGATAGCTTCCTGACGGACTTGCGGCTAAAGGCGCAGTCCTGCAACTTCGGAACACTGAGTGACTCCATGGTCCGGGACCAGATCGTCTACGGCGTAGAGGATAAAAAGGTCAGAGAGAGGCTACTACGGGAGATGGAGCTGACGCTGGCAGGAGCCATTAAGATCTGCCAGGCCAGTGAGCTGTCCCAAAGGCACGTGAGGACGTTCAGCGAGATGTCTGCAGTCGCCTCGGTGCAGAGCGACAGCGGTTGGAGCAGTGTCGTATCAGCGGAGACGGCGCACACAGACCCGGCCTGCACAGCAGGAGGACGTGATGATAAACTGCAAGCGCTGCGGCTCACAGCACAAGCCTAGACAGTGTCCAGCGTTTGGTAAGCAATGCTCCACTTGCCAAGGCAAGAATCATTTTGCTAAACAATGCTTCTTCAAACGGAAAGAGTGGAAAAAAGAAAAAACTGTAAACTTAATAGACGAGCCTGATCTAAGTGACACGTTCTTTGTTGGAATGGTGAATTGTGAAAGTGAACAAATAAATAAGCCAGACAATGTAAATGATGTCACTACAGAAGATAAGTGGATAGCTCCTCTAATGATAAATGGGACTGTAGTCACCATGAGATTGGACACTGGTGCGAAAGCAAATCTCATAAGCATGTGTGAGGTGAAGGCAATGAAAAATAAGCCACAAATAAAAAGAAAAGAATCTGGACTGAAAGACTACAATGGGCGGCCAATCAAATGTTTGGGCACATGCAGGTTGAATGTCACAGTTAAAGGAAAAGTGCACCACCTATTCTTCTTTGTTGTGAATGAGGGACGTGAATCACTTCTGGGTGACAGAGCCTGTGAAGAACTGGGGCTTGTGAAAAGAGTGCATCGCATCGTTCCAACCATAAACCCAACAACTGACTGTATGGACACAATTGTTCAGAACTTTTCAGATGTTTTCAAGGGTTTTGGTGTTTTGCCCTTCACATATAAAATACAGTTGAAAGAAGGAGCCCAACCAGTTGTGCATGCAGCACGCAGAGTTCCTGCTCCACTGAAAGACTGCCTAAAGAAAGAACTCGACAGAATGATCATGCTAGGAGTGATCAAAAAGGTTAATGAGCCTACAGACTGGGTCAACTCATTGGTCATCACAAAGAAGAAGAATGGTGAGTTGAGAATATGTATGGACCCTAAAGACTTAAATGAGAGCATAAAGCGTGAACATTATCAAATACCTACACGTGAAGAGATCCTCAGTGAAATGTCAGGTGCCAAATACTTCACGAAGCTTGACGCCTCACAAGGCTTCTGGCAGCTGAAACTGGATGAAAGCAGCACCAAGTACTGTACCTTTAATACGCCCTTCGGCAGATACTGCTTTCTCAGACTGCCTTTTGGAATCAAGTCAGCACCTGAAATATTTCACAGAGCGATGGAGCAGATCATCGAGGGCTTGGATGGAGTTCGAGTCTACATTGATGACATCATCATATGGGGGTCCACAGCCCAAGAGCACAACGAGAGGCTGAACAGAGTTATGGAGCGCATACAGAAGTATGGACTGAAACTCAACAAGAGTAAATGTGAGTTTGGCGTTCAAGAGATCCTCTTCCTGGGAGACAAGCTGTCTGCACGTGGTGTCGAGCCAGATAAAGACAAAATACATGCAATACAGAACATGCCAAGGCCCACAGACAAGACAGGGGTGCTACGCATCATGGGGATGGTGAATTTCATAGGTAAATTCATTCCCAATCTGACAGCAAAGACATCATGCATACGAGAGCTTCTGCACAGGGACTGTGAGTTTAAATGGACAGTGAAACATGAGCATGAGTGGCAAAAACTCAAGGACACACTGAGCACAGCACCTGTGTTGTCATTTTATGACCACACGAAGAGGATAAAAGTGTCTACAGATGCTTCCAAAGATGGTATTGGTGCCGTTCTACAGATGCTTCCAAAGATGGTATTGGTGCCGTTCTACTCCAGGCTGAGGGTGAGCACTGGAAACCGGTAGCCTATGCATCTCGGGCTATGACAAAAACTGAATGCCGATACGCTCAGATCGAAAAAGAATGTTTGGGACTGGCGTATGGTTTGGAGCGGTTTCATAGCTACGTGTACGGCCTGCCGTCTTTCACAGTCGAAACTGATCATCGACCGCTGGTCGCCATCATCAAAAAGAATCTGAATGAAATGTCTCCACGGATTCAGCGGTTAATGATGAAGATGCAAAGGTATGATTTTGAACTGATATATACTCCAGGTAAACACCTAGTCCTTGCTGATGCCCTATCCAGAGCAACTACAGGCGACAGTGTGAGTGCAACAGACGAAGACATACAGTGTCACGTGAACATGGTGTCGGCTACACTGCCTGTGTCGGACACAAAGTCAAGACAAATAGCGGAGGCTACAGCAACGGATGCTGAGCTACAGCATGTCATGAAGAACATGGATGAGGGATGGCCAGCTGGTTCATGTCCACAATTTTACCATGTCAGAGGTGAGCTTAGTACTGTGGATGGTCTGCTGTTGAAAAAGGGCAGGATTGTTATTCCACGGGCTTTGAGAATGGACATGTTGCACAGGATACATGAAGGTCATCTCGGCATCGAAAAGTGCAAAAGGAGGGCGAGAGACACGGTTTTCTGGCCGGGACTGAACAAAGACATTGAAACACTTGTAAGTAAATGTGAAACATGCCAGAAACACAGGAACAAGCAGAGCAAAGAGCCTATGGTGGTAGCTGAGGTGCCAACAGCACCATGGCACAAAGTAGGAATGGACTTGTTTCATCTCAGAGGTAAAGACTATTTAGTGGTAATGGATTACTACTCAAACTTCCCTGAGATGGCGCTACTAATAAGCTCAACGTCAAACTTGTGTCATAACACATGCTAAATCTATCTTCGCCAGGCATGGCATCCCACACACCGTGGTGAGCGACAATGGCCCCTGCTTCAGCAGCAAAGAATGGCAGAAGTTTGCAGTGCAATATGATTTCAAGCATGTGACGTCAAGCCCACACTATGCACAGTCAAACAGGCAAGCTGAAAAAGGAGTTCACATTCTCAAGCAACTCCTAAAGAAAGCAGCTGACAGTGACTCGGATCCCTATCTGGCTTTATTGAGCTACAGAGCATCACCTCTTCAGTGCGGCCTATCACCAGCTGAACTGCTGATGAAGAGGAAGCTACGAAAAACGTTGCCGAGTCATCAAAACGACAAATTAAAGCAAAAGAATCACTCAAAGATTGAACATAAGCTACGACAACAGAAAATGATGCAAAAGTCATTCTATGACAGAACAACCAGGCATCTCCCTCCACTGACTAACAACGACACAGTCAGGATTGAGGATGCTGATGGATGGAGTACAAAAGCAACTGTCCTGCAAGAAGTTCCTCCACGATCGTACACGGTGAAAACTGATGATGGACAAATCCTCAGACGCAATCGTCACAGTCTATTAAAGACTCCTCAAGGGACTGTTGGTGAGCTCAGTGTAACCTGTGGTGAATCTCAGGTAATTCCCACACCTGCTATGGACTGTAACACTGACTCTCACACACCTACTCCAAGCGAACCTGAGTTAAGAAGGTCCACAAGAGAAATCAGAAAGCCTGATAGACTGAACTTATAAACAAAGACAATTCAATATGCATGTTAAAGATGTTGAACAAAATGTATATTGATTGATGTTGTGAATGTGTTCTAAATGGTCTAGTGGTGGCTTAGATATGAGTTATGCAATCTGATATAAACTGTTTATACTGCTTATATGTTGCAGAGTTATGCTGAATGTGAAATGGTTGAAATAACTGACACAGCTAATGTGATAATTCATGTTAATGCATTTTACCTTAGAAAAGGGGGGATGTTATGATTAGATGTTATTACATGTTTGACCGCTAGGCGGCAGTACTGGTTAGTAGTCAGCTTACCGTACCATATAAGACAGTAGAGCCAGACTGCATGGAGCCACATGTATGTTGTTGAGAACGTGAGACATTAAACTAAGTTACTTGCTATCAACACGGCCTCATCCTTCGAACACGAACATGACACATCGTCCTGCTCTCCACATAGTCAACACAAATTCTAGTTATTATTACACTTTATTATGTACAGGTTGTAGTAGTACAGGTTGTAGTAGTAGTACAGGTTGTAGTAGTAGTACAGGTTGTAGTCATGGTTACTAAACTAAACATCCCATAATGATCTTCATGGTGATTTAGTGGTTTAGGAGTTTGTCACTTCTCTAAGACTAAAAGATGTTCTTCCTGCTGCATGTGAGGATATGATACAGCTGATTGGTCCAACTCCCTGCTCTCAGCTGATTGGTCCAACTCTCTGCTCTCAGCTGATTGGTCCAACTCCCTGCTCTCAGCTGATTGGTCCAACTCCCTGCTCTCAGCTGATTGGTCCAACTCCCTGCTCTCAGCTGATTGGTCCAACTCCCTGCTCTCAGCTGATTGGTCCAACTCCCTGCTCTCAGCTGATTGGTCCAACTCCCTGCTCTCAGCTGACTGGAAGGTTCAACCATAGACATAGACGCCGCATTGACTGCTGCCTCCTAGACTAGAGCGACGTAACCAGGCCGTTGCTAGGGACGCCGCTTGTTAAACCGTTTATAGATTAATAACGTCGCATTTTAACCAACATTTTGTCTCAGATGAGTTATTTCAGCAGTCAGCAGCTGTGTAACAGGAGGGATGATGTAGTGAGCTGGTTAGAATGGAACCTGGACTCAGAGCTGAGGGGTTCTGTCCCTCCTGGGTTTATTTCACTATATAACAACCTGCTCACTATTTATTATCCTTTACTTACATCTGACCTCTGAAAAGTGATTCTACAAGATCTGTTTTTTATGTTCCCCTTATTAACACATCCACATCCTGCACCGAAGTCTGGTATATTTTCCGAAGCTTGTCTGCTGATAACATAGAATCTGTATTTTGGTAGTAAAACCAGCATTTTCAAAATATCCAAGCGTCCTGTAACATACCTACATGTCTGATGTTTTTCTATGTATATATGTCTATGGGTTCAACTCTGTGTTTCTGTGTGTGGTCTTGACCTGACTGCCTCTACTGACCGTCCTCTCTCCTCCTCCTCCCTTCTCATGAGGGAAATGTTTAGTGTTTAATAATCTAAATGAATGCTTCATAGTTCATAGTTTAACTTGAACCTTTAAGTAGAGTAGCAGTAAATCAATCAAACTGATCCATCAGTTTTAACTTATTTTATTTTTTAATGTTTTGATTCATTTGACAGGTAAAAGTACATCTACAATGAAAAATAAGGATTTTTTCTTTTTTCAAAAACAACCACTCATTCCCCCCCCCCCCCAGCCCTAAAACATGTTGTTACAGATCAGTAATAACATCATCCTTCCTCCTTACCGTAAACAGACATGCAAATAGAAAAGTACACAGACAATTAAGAGAGAGTAATAAAAATAAAATAAAATAAAAACACAAAAAAAAACACAAAACCAAACAGAGAAGTGATATTTTCAATGGGTTGAGATGAAGCAAAGAGGAGGAAAAGGAAATATAGTGAGAAGTGAACATTTCATTTGTCCTGTAGTGTCTTTAATTCAGCTATGAACTAATCATCCATCTCAGGTTGTTCTATTTAATCTTCTCCAGGTCTGATCACAGCATGAGGTCCTGAAGCCACAGTGAAGCTTTGGGGGCAACTGGTGCCTTCCATTCCAACTAAATCCTTCTACGTGCTAATAAAGAAGCAAAGGCGATACTATCCTTAACCTTTCTCCTAATTGTTTGATGGTCTGATAAAAACAGCCAATTCTGGACAAGGCGTCAACTTCATATTTACTAGTCTAGAGCTTCTGCCAGATGTTTGAAAGCAGCCGTCCAATTCGCTTTCAGACGGGGACAAGACCAGAACAGGTGTCACATGTGATGTTTGCTGGTGACATGTGACACCTGCTGCATGTGTGGGACAAAGTTTGGAAAGTTTGGAATTGGTAAAATAAAAACGCTGGACAACCGATTAGATCAGTTTTACTTTTAATGACACAACAACAACAATAACACAGTTAATCAGTGATCAATGAGAGGATGAACAGTTAGCATTTAGCTCTATGTTAGCAGTTAGCTCTATGTTAGCAGTTAGCAGTTAGCATTTAGCTCTATGTTGTCACACTGATCGATTGAAATAGAAACTCCATCAATAAATCAGTCAATCAATCATCGATTTCTGATCATCTTTTCCCGCCTCAATCTTCACCTTTTTTTTTTTTTTTTATAAACTTTATTTACACAAAGTAGTGTACAAGGCAACTGTCAATACGAACACAGAATGCTCAAGCTAATGCAGTTTGGGAAAATAACAATACAAAAGAAAAAAAAACATAATAATGACAATAGTGCATGAATCAAATAAAGAGAGCAACAATATGTGAATAGTTTTGGGTTTAAGTGCATGTGTTAGCCTGTCAGCCTATACACTGCAAAAACTCAAAATCTTTCCAAGAATATTTGTCTTATTTCTTGTCAAAACTGAACTCTATAAGACTCAACACCTAAAAATTTACTTGTTTTTAGATAATTTCACTTTCAAACAAATTTTCACTTGAAATAAGTGCAAAAATCTGCCAGTCAAAGCAAGTTTTGTTTTGTTTTTTTTGTAATAAGAAAGAAAACTTGCCCCACTATAAGATTTTTTATACTTATTTCAAGTAAAAATATGCTTGAAAGAAGTTTTTTTTAAAAAGTGTCTAATAACAAGCTACTTTTTATGTGATTAGTCTTATTTTAAGTATAATGAGATTTGTTTTTGACTAGAAATAAGACAAATATTCTTGGTAAGATTCTGAGTTTTTGAAGTGCAGAGAGAAAATAAATAGGCTAAAATTAAAATGAAGTGTGTCCAGATATGATTTACAGTATGAAGATAAAAAAAGTTGGGTTTTGTTTTGTAAATTTGCTGGTGTGTGTATGGAATATTGCTAATAGAATAAAAAGGTTGATAATAAATAGTTCAAACTTCACCTTTACAACTCCATGGAATTAGGTGTGTGACGTCAACGCGCAGGAGACGTGAGTGAGTTGGGAAGGAGGTGTGTGCGGTGTGTGTGTGGTGTGTGTGTATCCTGTGTGTGTTGTGGTGTGTGTGTGTGAGGAGGGTATGGGAGGTAAGGAGAAGGGGGGGGGTGTGTGGGGGGGGGGGGTGGGGTGGGGGGGGGGGGGTCGGGATGTCCTGAGGATTACCCGTCATTCCCCGCGGGTAAAGATGGCGACAGCTGAGCGGAGCAGTGGATCAACTTTCCACTCCCGGCACTGAGTGGATCGTCTCCCCGGCTCACGGAGCTCCTCCTGCCGGGCTTCAGCTGCTGCCTTCCTCCCGGTGCCCGCCGCCGCCGCTGCTGCTGCTAGGTAGGTTCGGTTCTGCTCGGTTTGGTTCGGTTCTGCTCGGTTTGGTTCGGTTCTGCTCGGGCCGCTGAGGCTCAGCTCCTCCCCGGCCTCCTCTCCTCCTCCTCCTCCTCCTCCTCCTCACCCACCGGAGGAGCAGACCGGAGCGCAGCTAAAGTTTCTCCGTCGGCGGCACCGACCGACCGAGCTGCTGCCAGGTAAGAACCGAGCTGCGTGTCGGTGCTGCTCGGTGTCGGTCCGTGTGTGTATGTGTGTGAGTGTGTGTGAGTGTGTGTGTATATCTGAGTGTGTGAGACAGTTGGGTGCAGCTTGTTGTCGGTGAACTGGGCCACAGTCCGACAGGAGGGAGGAGGGAGGGAGGGGGGGTGAGTTTAACGGAGCGGTGGTGTCGGTACCGGTGCCGGTGTTCGGCTCGGAGTCGGTTCTGGTCCGGTGTCAGGTGGCGACAGCCCCGTTAACCCCCCCCCCCCTCTACCCCCTCTCCCCCCCCAGGAGCCTGTCAGACAGGAATCAGGGCAGCAGCAGCAGAAGGCTTCAGGTTCAGGTTCAGTCTGATGGACAAACACACTCGGTAGTTCACCTGCAGCTGCTGTCAGCCAATCAGCAGCCAGCCAGCCAGCCAATCAGCTGTCAGCCAATCAGCAGCCAGCCAGCCAGCCAGCCATGCCAATCAGCTGTCAGCCAATCAGACATCGCCAGCCAGCCAATCAGCAGCCAGCCAGCCAGCCAATACAGCAGCCAGCCAGCCAATCAGCAGCCAGCCAGCCAGCCAATCAGCAGCCAGGACTCATGAGCGACAGCTTCATCTGTTTATCCACAAGTTTCCAAACGTCGTCTACGGTCAAAACCTGGAAGCTGGATTTACATTCCCGGTGGAATTGCAGCTACGTTTACGTTTCCATGGTTTCCAGTCGTTGCTGCCATAGTTACGGTAACCGCATGGATCTATTAACACAGATGTCAGTGTGTGATAATATCCACTGTTAAAAGCTTTTCATTGAAAAAAAAACCCAAAAAACGAAATCGATGCATTTACCGCGACTACCGTAACCATGGAAACGTAAACATAAAATTCCACCGGAAGAACAAAACCGGCAAAACAGGCTTAACTTCATCATCATCATCATCATCATCATCATCACGCAGTCAGCTGATCCACTCTCAGGTGTGGGGTCGTTGTCATGGTGATACACAGGTGTGTGTGTGTGTGTGTGTGTGTGTGTGTGTGTGTTGCTCCCTCTGCTGCAGAACAATCCACTTATTTATGTTGTTGTTTTTTGTTGAGCCTGTTGTTGCCATGGAAACGTCTCTGCAGGCTGCAGAATGTCTGACGTCCTCTGTGTGTGTGTGTGAGAGAGAGCTGTGATAAAACCTTGAGTGAGGCCCGTCTGCTGGTTTCCCATGATGCATTGCTGCAGTAACCCGAGGGTGGCCACTGATATTACTGATTATTGATCAATCATCTCAATTATAGTTGCTCTTTCTGGAAGACGATGACAGGAAGTGGTCATGAGGAGGGGGCGGAGTCACGGTCTGCTGGTCTCCTAAAGGGGGCGGAGTCACGGTCTGTTGGTCTCCTAAAGGGGGGCGGAGTCACGGTCTGTGACTCCGCC
>NC_140908.1:0-242500 GCF_045865225.1 Trachurus japonicus
TGAAATGGTTTGAAATTACTTGAATTGTTGAAGATCAGTATGAAGAAATTGAAAGTCTGAAGTCTACTCAGATTTACTTAACACTGACAGTTTGAAAACATTTTTGAACCATTACTAATGTAGATTAAACAATATCTGAATAGTAAAAGTAGAAGATGAAAGATGGAGGATGTATGAAATGGGTGCTAATTACTTGAATTAGTGAAGAATAGTATGAATGAATTGAAAGGTTAAAGTGCACTCAGATTTATTTAAAACAGTTTGAAAACATTTTTTGAACCATTACTAATATAGATGAAACAATATCTAAAGAGTAAAAGTAGAAGATGAAAGCTGGAGGATGTATGAAATGGGTGCTAATTACTTGAATTAGTGAAGAATAGTATGAATGAATTGAAAGGTTAAAGTGCACAATTTATTTAAAACAGTTTGATAACATTTTTTGAACCATTACTAATATAGATGAAACAATATCTAAAGAGTAAAAGTAGAAGATGAAAGCTGGAGGATGTATGAAATGGGTGGTAATTACTTGAATTAGTAAAGAATAGTATGAATGAGGTGGAAAAGAGGTGGAAAAATTGTTGAAGATCAGTATGAAGAAATTGAAAGTCTGAAGTCTACTCAGATTTACTTAAAACTGACAGTTTGAAAACATTTTTGAACCATTACTAATGTAGATTAAACAATATCTGAATAGTAAAAGTAGAAGATGAAAGATGAAGGATGTATGAAATGGGTGCTAATTACTTGAATTAGTGAAGAATAGTATGAATGAATTGAAAGGTTAAAGTGCACAATTTATTTGAAACAGTTTGAAAACATTTTTTGAACCATTACTAATATAGATGAAACAATATCTGAAGTGTAAAAGTAGAATAGTTACAATCCGTTAAAGGGCAGAATAACTAAAAATAACTACAACATATCTGAAGGGTAAAAGTTAAACATGTTAATAAAAAGTTTGAGGAAAATGTAGAAATCCTGCAAATTTATAGTTTAATAGTTGAATGGTTGAAATCTGAAATAGGTGAGAAAATATTAAAAAGTAAAACTTATAAGAAGGATGTCGAATTTGTATGAAATGTTTGGAAAATTGCTCGAATTTGTGAAGATTAGTATGAAAAAATTAACATTTAAGTCTTCTCAAATAAATAAATATATTATTAACAGCTTGAAAGAATTTGTTGAACAAATGTGTATAAAGATGAAGCAATACCTGAAGTGTAGGCTATAACTTGTGAGCAGGAGGCTGAATGATATGGAATGGATGCAAATGCCAGAATTGTTTAAGACAAGTGTATAAAAAAAAGAGGGTGAAGATATACATTTATAAATGAAAAACGTGAAAGTCCTTAAATGGTTGATAAATGGTCTGAATTGTTGGAATTAATGAAAAAAAGTTCAAGTCCTTCAAAGTAAAGGGTTAAAGAGGAAAGTCAGGACATGAAGAAGCTCCTAATCCTGAAATTTCCATTATGAGAATAAACTGAAATGTATGTAAGAGAAATAAATTATTAGAGATGTTTAAAAATTCCCCTCAAAGATATGAACTCATTTAGAGGCTGATTATGAGCTGTAAGCCAGTGTGTCTGTGTGTCTGTGTGTGTGTGTCTCTCTCTCTGTGTCTGCACCACACAGAGCAGAGCAGTGAGATTTGAGCTCTGTGCAGCTCCGAACAACAGCCTCTGAAGAGAGAACCGTACCTCTTACCAGAATGTGGTCATGACTATCGGGGCAAGGAGACCTTCCTGAGCGAGCCAATGTGCATTAAATGTTTGTAGGACAAAAACTTTTCTCACCGTCGCAAGAAATATAAGGAGGTCATTTCTGCTTTTCTCAGAAAATCTGCTCCTACTTTACAATGTGAGTCAATGAGAGGAAGAGAGGGAACTGGCTGCACTTAGAGGCTCCCAGTTTAAATTCTGTTAGCCTCTCTGCGTTTTCGAGCACACTGTGAGACACAGCACAAGTTTGTCTACCAAAGTGGGGGAAAATTATGTGTCTAGAAAGAAATTTGTGGCCGTGGTGACAGGATAGAGAGCAAAGTGTCAGAGGATTTTTAGACTCTCTGTCACTCTAGCTGATGTCATCACCACTCTAGCTCTGAAAATTCCGTGCCATTGACTTGCATGTTAAATTTGAATTTTGTCAAAAAATGATCATGAACAGTTGAAGGGTACTGATCAATAACGGTAGAAGATATGAAAAAGTTGAATGTACCGTGAATACTTGAAAGTTTTGTGAACATTTTAAAAGTGGAATGAAGTCTGTAGGTGAAAGTATGTTGAAGCAGTTGAAGTTCAAAGAAGGAGAAGATTTTAAGAGTTTGAAGACCGTTTCAATGTATTCCTATGGGAAAAAAATTTCAATAAAGTTTGAATATTTTGAAAAGTATGAATGATATGAAAAAGTTGAATACATCCAATGATCTCCTGAAGAAGCCGCACGTTTTGATATATGAATTGTTTGAATGTTATGAAGTATGAAGAAGTAGTTGAAGACCGAAAAAGGGAAGAAGAAGTAAGAATAACTAGAAAAAGCATTTCCAAGAATGGAAATGGTGTGACTGCTGACAGCAACTGAACGCTGTTGCAGAATTAGCAAATAGTGCAAGCTGTGATCACCATACAAATGTTTGACCAAGGTCAGAATCGAACCCACATCCTCATGGTCATTAGACTTCCACTCTGCCTCTAGGCCACAGTGCACACACAGTTGCAGAGACTGTTGTCTGTTCATGATCTGCACACTGTCAACATCAAGAAAGCTTGAGAGTCAAGCTTGAATGACTTAGAATGAAAATGTCTGTGAATTTCAGGCTGAGCACTAACCATATGGCCACAGAGAACCTGAGTTACAATGAGCTTTATACTATGAGGAATCAAAGACTGTCCAATGACAGCTGAATAATTGGAATCAAAAGTCAAGCAATGAAGTGAAAAGACTGAGGCAGGAATCGAACCTATGACCATATGATCACTAAACCTTTACTCTGCCACTCGGCTACAGAGAGCACACTGCTTTCAAAACTGTTGTCATTCATTGTAATGTGATGATGTGCTGCAAACTGGTATGAGTAATCAAGGAGATAACAAACACCTGTAACCAATTGAAGGCGGGGGAGGAGAGCAGAATTCAACATAACATAACAAGAGTTCTTCCCTTGGATTCGAACCAGTGACCTTAGGGTTGGCAGGCAGTTACCCTAACCCCTACACTACAGTGGAGTTGTGAAGAAGAGAGGTTGAGACTTTGATGAATGTGAGATTTTTTGTGAAAAAGTTAAATATTTGAAAAAGTATAAATAGTTAAAAAGAGAAAAGTAATGCCGATAAAGTTCAAAAAAAGCTGCACGTTTTGATATATGAATTGTTGAAATAGCACAAAGTATGAAGGACTAGAAGAAGACCGTAAAAAGGCGGAAGAAAATGGCCAAACAGAAGAACAATAGTGTGACTGCTTCAGCAGTCACACTAATAACTAGAAAAAGCATTTCCAAGAATGGAAATGGTGTGACTGCTGACAGCAACTGAACGCTGTTGCAGAATTAGTAAATAGTGCAAGCTGTGATCACCATACAAATGTTTGACCGAGGTCAGAATCGAACCCACATCCTCATGGTCATTAGACTTCCACTCTGCCTCTAGGCCACAGTGCACACACAGTTGCAGAGACTGTTGTCTGTTAATGATCTGCACACTGTCAACATCAAGAAAGCTTGAGAGTCAAGCTTGAATGACTTAGAATGAAAATGTCTGTGAATTTCAGGCTGAGCACTAACCATATGGCCACAGAGAACCTGAGTTACAATGAGCTTTATACTATGAGGAATCAAAGACTGTCCAATGACAGCTGAATAATTGGAATCAAAAGTCAAGCAATGAAGTGAAAAGACTGAGGCAGGAATCGAACCCATGACCATATGATCACTAAACCTTTACTCTGCCACTCGGCTACAGAGAGCACACTGCTTTTAAGACTGTTGTCATTCATTGTAATGTGATGATGTGCTGCAAACTGGTATGAGTAATCAAGGAGATAACAAACACCTGTAACCAATTGAAGGCGGGGGAGGAGAGCAGAATTCAACATAACATAACAAGAGTTCTTCCCTTGGATTCGAACCAGTGACCTTAGGGTTGGCAAGCAGTTACCCTAACCCCTACACTACAGTGGAGTTGTGAAGAAGAGAGGTTGAGACTTTGATCAATGTGAGATTTTTTGTGAAAAAGTTAAATATTTGAAAAAGTATAAATAGTTAAAAAGAGAAAAGTAATGCCGATAAAGTTCAAAAAAAGCTGCACGTTTTGATATATGAATTGTTGAAATAGCACAAAGTATGAAGGACTAGAAGAAGACCGTAAAAAGGCGGAAGAAAATGGCCAAACAGAAGAACAATAGTGTGACTGCTTCAGCAGTCACACTAATAACTGAAAAAGCATTTCCAAGAATGGAAATGGTGTGACTGCTGATAGCAACTGAACGCTGTTGCAGAATTAGCAAATAGTGCAAGCAGTGATCACCATACAAATGTTTGACCAAGGTCGGAATCGAACCCACAACCTCATGGTCATTAGACCTCCACTCTGCCTCTAGGCCACGGTGCACACACAGTTGTAGAGACTGTTGTCTGTTAATGATCTGCACACTGTCAACATCAAGAAAGCTTGAGAGTCAAGCTTGAATGACTTAGAATGAAAATTTCTGTGAATTTCAGGCTGAGAGCAGCAGTTTCAACATGAAGCAAGTTATCAGAAGTCAACAGAGGACAACTGGGAAAATAATTCACTATAATTGTTGTTGAGGCAAGATTTGAACCAGCAACCTTCAGGTCTCCAGACCAGCAAGCTAACCACTAGGCTACAGACAGAGACAGTGTGCGAGGGGTAAAGAAAACCTTTGATAAGAGGATCACTGGCTTCTGCTTAAAAAAAGAAGTAAGGAATCGAACCCATGACCTCATGATCAATAAACCTTTACTCTGCCACTTCGCCACAGAGAGCACAGACATAAGCATGTTGCCATTGTAATGTGATGATGTGCTGCAAACGGTGGCAGAAGCAATTAATGCGTCTCTTAACAAACACCTGTAACCAACTGGACTACAGACAGAGTTGTGGAGAACTCTCAGCATTGGGCTGAATGAGAGCAGAGAGCTCCCTGGCTGCATTTAAAAAATATTTTAAATTATTATCTAAGTCTCTTTGCATTTTTGACCAGAATTTTAGCCAGAAGACAAGTGTGGCTACAAAACTGGAGAAAATAATTTGTCTAGAGTTTAATTTGCAGAAAAAGTTAAATATTTGAAAAAGTATAAATAGTTAAAAAGAGAAAAGTAATGCCGATAAAGTTCAAAAAAAGCTGCACGTTTTGATATATGAATTGTTGAAATAGCACAACACCTAACACACTAACCATATGGCCACAGAGAACCTGAGTTACAATGAGCTTTATACTATGAGGAATCAAAGACTGTCCAATGACAGCTGAATAATTGGAATCAAAAGTCAAGCAATGATGTGAAATGACTGAGGCAGGAATCGACCCCATGACCATATGATCACTAAACCTTTACTCTGCCACTCGGCTACAGAGAGCACACTGCTTTCAAGACTGTTGTCATTCATTGTAATGTGATGATGTGCTGCAAACTGGTATGAGTAATCAAGGAGATAACAAACACCTGTAACCAATTGAAGGCGGGGGAGGAGAGCAGAATTCAACATAACATAACGAGAATTCTTCCCTTGGATTCGAACCAGTGACCTTAGGGTTGGCAAGCAGTTACCCTAACCACTACACTACAGTGGAGTTGTTAAGAAGAGAGGTTGAGACTTTGATGAATGTGAGATTTTTCAATGATGCTTAAAACAAAAAGAAATTAATATAAATTAGCCACACCAAGTAAGAAGAGGACTTTTTTGTGACCTGTGAGTATTTTTTGGTGAATTAAAATGAATTAAAAAGCACTTAACGGCAAGTTACAAAGTTGAGCTCCTTCTCCTGCTGATGTGAAAAAAATGCATTGAGCTGAATGGGAGCAGAGAGCTCCCTGGCTGCATTTAAAAAATATTTAAAATTATTATCTAAGTCTCTTTGCATTTTTGACCAGAATTTTAGCCAGAAGACAAGTGTGGCTACAAAACTGGAGAAAATAATTTGTCTAGAGTTTAATTTGTGGCCGTGCTGACAGTTTAGCCAGAAAAACTCTAGAATGTTTTTTTGCCTCTATCCACTCTGACACCACTCTGGCTCTGCTCGTTAGACGCAATACACACACATTATAAAGCTGAAAAAAATCAGAAAAAGTTAAATATTTGAAAAAGTATAAATAGTTAAAAAGAGAAAAGTAATGCCGATAAAGTTCAAAAAAAGCTGCACGTTTTGATATATGAATTGTTGAAATAGCACAAAGTATGAAGGACTAGAAGAAGACCGTAAAAAGGCGGAAGAAAATGGCCAAACAGAAGAACAATAGTGTGACTGCTTCAGCAGTCACACTAATAATAATAAAGATTTGAATAACAATAGTGTGAATGCTTTCAGCATTCACCCTAATAATAATAAAGATTTGAATAACAATAGTGTGAATGCTTTCAGCATTCACCCTAATAATAAAGATTTGAATAACAATAGTGTGAATGCTTTCAGCATTCACCCTAACTAGAAAAAGCATTTCCAAGAATGGAAATGGTGTGACTGCTGATAGCAACTGAACGCTGTTGCAGAATTAGCAAATAGTGCAAGCAGTGATCACCATTCAAATGTTTGACCAAGGTCGGAATCGAACCCACAACCTCATGGTGATTAGACTTCCACTCTGCCTCTAGGCCACAGTGCACACACAGTTGCAGAGACTGTTGTCTGTTAATGATCTGCACACTGTCAACATCAAGAAAGCTTGAGAGTCAAGCTTGAATGACTTAGAATGAAAATTTCTGTGAATTTCAGGCTGAGAGCAGCAGTTTCAACATGAAGCAAGTTATCAGAAGTCAACAGAGGACGACTGGGAAAATAATTCACTATAATTGTTGATGAGGCAAGATTTGAACCAGCAACCTTCAGGTCTCCAGACCAGCAAGCTAACCACTAGGCTACAGACAGAGACAGTATTTGAGGGGCAAAGAAAACCTTTGATAAGAGGATCACTGGCTTCTGCTTAAAAAAAAAAGTAAGGAAAGTGCAGAAATTAACCACAACAAGTAAGTAGAGGACACTTTTGTGAAAATAGTGCAAGCAGTGATGACCATACAAATGGTTGACCAAGGTAGGAATTGAACCGACAATCTCATGGTCAGAAGACTTTGACTTTGCCTCTAGGCCACAGTGTACACACTGTTGCAAAGACTGTTGTCTGTTGATGAGCTGCACTCTGTCTCACTCTGAAGTTAACGAGCTGCACCTATTTGAAACACACTGTGTCAACACCAAGAAAGCTTGAGAGTCAAGCTTGAATGACTTAGAATGAAAATGTCTGTGAATTTCAGGCTGAGAGCAGCAGTTTCAACATGAAGCAAGTTATCAGAAGTCAACAGAGGACGACTGGGAAAATAATTCACTATAATTGTTATTGAGGCAAGATTTGAACCAGTAACCTTCAGGTCTCCAGCTCAGCAAGCTAACCACTAGGCTACAGGTAGAGACAGTATGTGAGGGGCAAAGAAAACCTTTAATAAGAGGATCACTGGCTTTCACAGGAAAGTGCAGAAATTAGCCACACCAAGAAAGAAGAGGACTTTTTTGTGACCTGTGACTATTTTTTGGTGAATTAAAATGATTTAAAAAGCACTTAACAGCAAGTTACAAACTGTGGCACTAGCAATTAATGCGTCTCTTAACGACCACCTGTAACCAATTGAGGGTGATGGAGGGGAGCAGAATTCATAACAAGAGTGCTCAACCTGGATTTGAACCAGTGACCTTGGGGTTGGCAAGCAGCAACCCTAACCACTACACTAGAGCTCTGCTCGTTAGACGCAATACACACCCATTATAAAGCTGAAAAAAATCAGAAAAAGTTAAATATTTGAAAAAGTATAAATAGTTAAAAAGAGAAAAGTAATGCCGATAAAGTTCAAAAAAAGCTGCACGTTTTGATATATGAATTGTTGAAATAGCACAAAGTATGAAGGACTAGAAGAAGACCGTAAAAAGGCGGAAGAAAATGGCCAAACAGAAGAACAATAGTGTGACTGCTTCAGCAGTCACACTAACTAGGAAAAAATCCACACAATAACAGTAGTGCCCGGGCTTTGCCCGGGCACTGGTCCCTGCAGCTATTACATAGCTGTAGGGATCAGTGCCCGGTGCGATTGCCCGTGGCCCTAATAATAATAATAATAATAATAATAATGATAATACTATATACATGAATATTAATGTAAAATATTTTGTCTTAATAAGCCTGAAAAGGACTTTTGATAAAATATAAAATATATGAGATTTTATGTGGTGGAGAATTTTTTTATGAAGCCTGATTAATTTTGGGAAAACACTTATTTAAAGTGAGAATCTTTTAGGAAAAATTATAACATTCTAGAGTTATAATAGAGAATTTTTGAAAGAAAGGAAAGACTTGCAGTAGGGAGGTGTTTATTGCATCTAGTAACCTAATAAACTGTTTGTCTGTCTTTTCTTTTTGCGGAGAGAGAGTTCAAGGAGGAGACCAGAGCTCAAGGAGTGTGTCTAGAGATGGACAGAGGACAGCTGGCTAGCGTCACAAGGATTGAGACTTGCTGATGACAGCACATGCATCTGAAACCAGTGACAAGGCCAGTGTGATTTTATCCACAAACTCTTTTTAATAAAATATCTGCATTTTAATGAATGTGTATGTATTTGGTTATAGTTGTTGATACACATTTAAAAGGATTGGTAGTAAGACAATTTTTTGATTTGGATTAATAGGCTACATGCATTTACTCATGTACAGTATAAAACCGTAAGTTATATGCTGTAGTAATTTAGAAGGAAGACTTGGCAATGGACTGATCAATAAATCAATACAATATTAGCATTTGGTTTAAATACTGTTAAGGGCTATAACTGTTTTAGGTTTAGGGTTTATTCTCCTTGAAGATGAGTTTGGGACACTTTTTCTGGTAATTCGATAAATTGTGTGTTGAGTGTTAACTTGTGCCATTGTGATTTTTCTTTATATGGGAACAAAAAAAGAGCCATTACAGTGTTAAAGATATACATTATAAAATCAGAAAGTGATTACTCCTGTTGAAGTAGTGTAGAGGAATAATCTTTAATTAATAAGCATTGCTCTGAAATTGACTAACCATGGTCAGTGGAAGAAACCCTCAATAGAGATATCATTTAAACAATAAAGTTGCTGGTGTCCATATATAAGGTGATCGAAAAATAAATAAATAAAAAAATAATAATAAAAGTTAATAAAATTAAATAAAAAAATTAAAGAAATGAAAAAAGAAAAAGAAATAAAATAAAATAAATAAAACTGGGGAAAAAATATATATATATAAAGAGAAGAAAGAAACAGAGCTTGGAATTTTCCAGTTGCTTGAAAAAGAGGGGCAAAGATGGATAATGAGAGTCCTTCAAGAAAGCATGCCAAGAAAAAACCTGTTTCCAGGGAAGAAGAAGAGAGACGACAAACCTTAAAGGGATAGTTCACCCTAGAATGATATTTCGCTCATTATCTACTCACCCTCATGTTGACTAAGGGCTGGAAGAAGTTTCAGAGTCCACCGTCCCTTCTCTGAGTTACAGGGGGTCTTGGCGTAGCAGTGCATGTCCATATAACGGTTGCAAAGGGACACCAGAGCTCTTCGTAAAAAAAACACACACAACAAAACATCCAAATACCTCCATGATGCTCGTATGTAATGTCCGTCTTGTGCTGAAGCCCCAAATTGCGTAATTGTCCCGAAAAAAATTAAATAAGTCTATATTTTAAGCTTGTTTGTAGCGGAAGCTTCTCGAAGCTCCTCTTCCTGGTCCGTCCAAATCTCGCGTGATTTGCGCCGGCGTCAGTGCGGTTACTGCGAATCACGCGGACTCTGAAACTTCTTCCAGCCCTTAGTCAACATGAGGGTGAGTAGATAATGAGCGAAATATCATTCTAGGGTGAACTATCCCTTTAAGTAGGATTGATAAAAGCATAGATCAATGCCTTAAATATTTGGACCAATACACCACACAAAAAGGTCGGAGATTATTAGAGGAACAGTTAAAGAACTTGCAAATTCAAAAGAAAAAGTCCTTAAAAATCTTCTCCCAAAAATCACCAAGGAACGAAGATAAGATCTGTCCAGTGGTAATCAGAGGACAGAATCTGGTGTATAAACCTTGGGATGATACATTTATGCCAGATTTATTTGAGCAATTACCCATTCTTCAAGATGGAGCACATCCTTGGATTTTAAAGTTGGAAGAAATCATGGTGGGAACAAAGCCTACCATGGGAGATTTTAAGAGACTTTTGGTAAACATTATTGGGGTACCAGCCATGGAAGAGATTCTACAGATAGCTGGATATAATCGATATGTGGGATCTACTGTACATGATTCAGAGCTGTTTGCATCAAATAGAGGTCGACTGTATAGAGCGTTAAGAAAAACATTTCCAACACATGTACACCCTGACGACATTCTTATCGAGCCATTGGGACAAGAAGAAAATCCGAGAGCTTATGTGTCAAGAGCCCATCAGGTATGGAGAAATGTTACAGGAAATGATCCAGAGGAGAGTCTGATGGCGCAATTGGTCCTGCGAATGAAGATACAGAAGGGTTTACCCATACCAGTGAGTAGTATACTGGCAGAAGTAGAGGGTCTTGGAAGCATGGTAAAGAGTGTTTATACAGATCACATTGCACACCAGGTGGAGCTCCATAGGAAGAAAGAGCATGAACAGAAGGAGCAAGATCAGGAGACTCTTAGAAAAATTAATCAAATTCAGTTGGTAGAAAATAGGAGGAAGGAGAAGAAGCAGGCACTAGTTATGCAGAATCAGCCTGAGACAAATCAGTTCACACCACAGCCACATTTGCAACCACAGCTACAGTCACAGCCACATCTGCAGCCACAACCAAATCAGTTCCAGGCACCACAGCCTTATGCAACGGTACCTTTTGCTTATAATACACAGCCGACCTTTAGTCCACAGCAGCAAATATGGAGAGGAAGAGGTCGAGGAACTTTCGGTAGAGGAAGAGGTAATTTCAATCCAAATTTTCAACAAGCTCCTGAAGTGTGTTATGTCTGTGGATTGGTTGGACATTTTGCTCGTGAGTGTAACAAAATAGGAGGAAGAAATTTTAGGGGAAATTGCAGAGGACCCCAAGAGGAGACTTTAGAGGTCAACCAATGACATTCCGGGGACTGGTGAATCCTTTTAGGGGTCTGGAGCCAAGATTTTAGGGATGTCCAGAAAACATGCATCACGAAGGATTGAAAATAACGCCCTCAGACATCTTAGGTCTGACGATTCAAGAGGCACATGGGTTGGCCCATGTTGCAAGGGGGGAGGTTATGAAGGAGTATGGATTTTATCTGCTTAAATAGGTTGATTGGGTTATAACTAGGTGAATGCTCAGTCACTTGCCAAGTTCACCAAGTTTTGTCAAATTTTTGCAAGGTTTTTGCGAAGTTTTTGTCTAGAGAAGTCATATGAGGACTTCTAGATTGAATATTCTTAGACAATGGATGAGAGTTTGTGAATAAAATTGCAAAATTGATTTTGTAACAATAGAGATATAAGTGTAATGTGTTTATGTGCGTTGGATGTTTTAATGAGTAACTGTTGTTTGTCGCAAAAGATGCTGCTGTGTTTTTTCATCTGTCCTCTTAGGATGATATTGGAGGAAGACAACCATAAGAGTGATTCTTCAGGGACCCTGAGTCCCTGAAAAGATGTATCTGATTGTGGACAATGAAGAATGGACTGAACGTGAACTAATGAAGTCTACAATGGGAACCGGACGCTGCAAAGGAGCTGCAGTGTCTTGATAATGTGATTTTATGTATGAAAGTTTGTCATTGTCCATGAAATCTCCATGTTAGTATGTGGATATATTGGAGCCTCAGATGTTTTCTTTTCTTTTCTTTTTGACGTTTAGGGTAAGTAATGTTAGGCAGGGATAGGTCCAATGGAGGATCCGATGGGTTGACCAGCCTGAAATTGGATGTTGTTTTGATTTTATTTCTCTGAGGGATCCATATGTATCTGCTTAGGTTATTTTATGTAAAAGTCTTAGAAACTCTTTTCTAAATTGGTCTGGAGTGCTAATATGTGGTTGCCTAAGGCAGAGGGACCGTGAGAGAATTTCCTGTCTTGATTGATTGAGAGATTTTAAGAAAGATGGCTTCCCGACAGGTTTTCACTCTCACACTCCATAAATTTGTTGTATTGTTAAACATTATGCTGTTATTTCATACTAGTAAACATGACAGTGCTGTTTTCATTTTTCGAGACTCTACGAGCCTCGAAGGGGGGAATATGTAGTGTATTTTCCACCTGAACATTTTTGCTTTAATATCTTGAATTATCTTATGTTTTTTATGGTGTTTTCTTAGCCTAAAAGTTAAGGGAAATGTCAGAAGTAAGTCACCATTTGGATAGGAACTTCATTTGTAATAAGTAACAGTTTATAGTTAAATGGAATAAATATAAATAAATTCAGATGTTACAAGAGAGGAAGGCACATGCATACATTTACAGCAAGATGTTTAGATTAGGTGTCTAGCAGTAGTGTGGAATGTATCCTGAGAAATGTGTTTCTTGTCATCTACCCATCTCTGTGGGTCATAGTTTTTGGGGATACTCAACACTATCTATTCTTAAGTTAGCTTGGTCAAGAGGTTAAATGTCAGAAGGCATAGGCTAGATTCTGTTTTTAGAACCTGTCTTTGTCTGACCATCCTGGGGCCTCATTTATCAAAGAGGGTGTAAAACTGCTACTAAATATTTGCGTACGGCGAAAAGACGAAAATGGCGTACACCCTAAATATTTACACCTTTTTCAGATCAATCAAACTGTGCGTACGCACAACTCTCCGCAATAAATCACACCGGACCCAAGAATGGTGCACACGTGAACACACCTCTTACTCCGCCCCCGGAACGCCTATATACAACTATATATGGTCAGCACGTGCATATTTAATTAGCCATGTGCTCTCTGTGGCGCAGCAACAAGTGACAACAAAGTGACAACGGAGACAACGGGCGGAGGACGGGGGAAAGAAGCGGAACTTCTCCGAGAGCGAGATACACGGCGATATCGGGCAATAAATCAGTCAGAAAAATGATCTTGCATTTTAATAAGCTACAATAAAAACAAAAACCTCCCAAATCTCAACAAAAGGGAGCAGAAAGAAGAAGAATCTTATGTAATCTGCCCGTTTATCCCAGAAAATCTTTTTTTTTTTTTTTTTTTTCTTTTTACCTAGATGTTAAAACAATGTAAAGCAGGACGATAGTTATCATTATTTTTGAACGCCTTTCCACTAAACAGTTACAGCTCTACTGGACTCGGTTTAGGTCATTTTTACAGCTGAGTCCTTTTTCCTCCTCAGAGCCGCGTTGTCTCGTCAGCTCCAAACACACGTGCACCTCGTTAACTCGGGTGGCAGAATAATAACAGTCTCAGTAGCTGCAGATCAGTGTGCGCTGCTGCCCGTGTGTTTTTAAACTTGGATGGTTTGATCCTTGTCGGACGTCACACATAGCCTAATCAAAAAAGCAAAATCCTCAATCCACTCTGTTTATCAATTAACATAAAGCCTAGTGTTATTATAGAGCGGGTTGGATTGCCAGCATCAACGGTCCACCACTACCACAATTAGCTACTTCAAAAAAATCCTACTGTGCTCTTCTAAATGTACTCCGCTCCTCTCTCCCTCTCACACTGCAGTTCTCTGACTCAGCAACGGTGTCGCCAATTCCTCCTGTTCCTCAAAAAAGGCGTACGCCAGGGTCAAAATGGGTGTAAACGTCCGCACTTTTCCCCGTCAGGTTTTGGCTTGATAGATCCCAAATTTGGCGGAGAAAAGTGCGTACGCACAAAACGAGGGGAAAATGGCGTAAAAAAAGGTGTATCCACAATGATAAATGAGGCCCCAGGTCAGTTATATCCTTCTGTGGGAGAAGGTGGAGTTTTAGAAAACGTATATAAGGTTAGAGCTTTAGGCCAAGAGAGTGTCATCTCAATTCTTGGCACCAGAGATGCTCCACGATTCGGCATTTTTGTACACTGTTCTTCTTGTTGTAATAAACTCTTTTTGAATGCAAGAAAAGACGTGTCGGCGGTGATCCCTTCTCTTCATCAACACATCAATATACCACACTGACCTTTAATTTCAAAGATGTCTGCGCCAACTTTGAGCCAAGGGATCTCAGGGATGTTGTGGGGAATCAGCGGCTCTTTCTGGTTTCTGGGCTGAAACTGTTGGCAAGTTCCACAGGCTTCGACCATTTGTTCTATTTCTCTTGTCATCGCTGGCCAGTAAAAGTGCTTTCTGGCCAGTGCTTTGGTCCGCTGCATCCCTTGATGTGCTACGTGTAGCTTCTGTAGCATTTCTTCCCTCATTGTGCGTGGAAGTATAATCCTGTCCCCTGCAAACATCACTCCTTCTCTCACTGCCACTATGTGTCTGATTGGCCAGTATGTCATCAGGCGCACATTTAACTGTTTCCTGTGTCGTGGCCAGCCGTGTCTGTGTGTGTCTTGTAATAGCTGTAGTGTCTCATCTTTCTGTGTTTCATTCTTAAGTCTCTCAAGAGTCTCAGTGCTAAGGGTCTCTGTAGGCTCCAAAACATAAACAACCTTCTCATCAGTTATGTCATCTGCTGATGTGTGTTGTTCTTGTGTGACTGCTCGTGAGAGTGTGTCTGCGATCAGGAGTTCTTTACCTGGTGTGTAGATGACATTTAAATCATACTGCTGAAGCTGAAGTAGCATCCGCTGCAATCTGGAGGGAGCTGCTCCAAGCGGCTTTCTGAGGATGTTTTCCAGCGGCTTGTGATCTGACTGAACATCGACTCTCACACCATACACATACTGATGAAACTTCCTGACAGAGAAGACTATGGCCAAAAGTTCTTTTTCAATTTGTGCATAGTTCTTTTCCGTCTCTGTCAATGCTCTCGAGGCATATGCTATTGGGCGGCCCTCTTGTAAAAGACAAGCCCCCAAACCATCCTTGGATGCATCAGCCTGTATGACGAGTTGTTTCCCCGGATCAAAGAATCTGAGCACAGGTGCATTTATGAGAGCATCCTTGAGTTTCCTCACTGCTTCATCATGCTCATGGTGCCATTGCCACACACTGTCTTTTCGCAGCAATTGTCTCAGTGGTGCTGTGATCGTGGCCTCGCTGGGGATATATTGTGCTAGGTATTTTGTCATTCCCAGCATTCTCTGCAGCCCTGCTTTATCAGTGGGTGGGGGCATCTCAGCGATGGCTTTGACTTTTGAACTGTCAGCTTTGACACCCTCTGCGGTGACCACGTGCCCCATGTAGTTCACACTGCTGACCTTGTACTGTAGTTTTTCTCCGTTGAATTTGACGTTGGCCTCTTTTGCTCGAGCCATCACTTTCTGCAGTATCTCGTCATGCTCCTTCTCTGTAGAGGCAGCGATGATCATGTCGTCAGCTATGATGTAAACACCTTGAATGTCTCCAAAAGTCTCACAGTTGCGTTGCTGGAAAACCTCGCTTGCAGACCTGATCCCAAATGGCAGACGCTTGAACCGGTATCTCCCCCATGGAGTGTTGAATGTGCAGAGCAGAGATGACTCCTTATCTAGCTTTATTTGCCAGTAGCCATCCTTTTCATCTAGCACAGTGAAAATCTTTTTACCAGCAAGTCTGCTCAGGACCTCATCTGTTGTAGGTATGGAGTAATGTTGTCTCAGAATGGCTTTATTTAGATCGCTGGGATCCAAACAAACTCGTAGTTTCTTTTTATCCTTTTTTTCCGTTATAACCAAGCTGTTCACCCATGGCGTTGGTTCTGTCACTTTTGCTATCACATCAGCCTGTAGTAGGTCTTAAAGAGTAGTTTTAAGTCTGTCAGTTACAGCCAGGGGTATTTTCCTGCATCCATGAATGACAGTGGGGTCTGTGTGGATGTGATAGTCACCAGCAAACTCACCTAGTCCTTCAAAAACTGTAGGGTGTTGAGCAATCAGCTCCTCTTTCGCTGTTGGACTGCTCACGTCCACTGTGTCCATGTCCATCCTCTTAACCAGACCCAGGACTTCACACACCTCCTTCCCCAAGATAGGTACAGAAGAGTGCCTGGATACAAAGAATGTTAGATTTGCTTGGGCCTTAGGTGTGGAGCATTTGAGTGTAAGTGTACCTTCTGGCTTTAGTTTCATCCCTCCATATGCTACCAACACCGTCTTTGTCGGCTCAAGCTGCAGACATGTTCTTGTGTTATGCCTAGCTTTTCTTTTCATGGACATGAAAATCTTCAGTGGCAGGACGTTGGCCTGTGCACCGGTGTCCAACTTGAACTCAACAGTCATATTGTTCACACATATCTTTGAGTACCAGGACTTTTCTTCTTTTGAGTCCAGCTGATTAATGTCTACCGTGCCCATAAACAGTGCATCAATTCCAGGATCCAACTCATGCACTTTTTTGTTTACTTGTGTTTTGTTTGATCTACACACCTTTGCGTAGTGGTTTAGCTTGCCACATTTGTTGCAGGTTGCTCCATATGCTGGACACTGCTGCGGCTGGTGCGATTTTCCACATTTAGAGCACGTGTTCTTTTGTCCGTTGCTTTGAGAATATTGAGGAGACTGTTTCCGTCCTTTACTCCACTGTTGACTGTCTTTTTGCCTCTGTTTGTGTACAGCATGTACAGCTCTCTCCTGGTTAGCTGCACCCATGGCCTGAATTTGAGCCTTGGCAGTCTCAGTAGCACGACATGTGTCTATGGCCTTTTCCAATGTGAGATTTGGTTCTCTTAAAAGTCTCTCTTTGAGTCGTTGGTCATACATGCTGAACACAATCTTGTCTCTAATCATGTCATTTTCATGAGAACCAAATTCACAGTCTTTGCTCTTTTGTCTGAGCTCAATCACATATTTCTCTATTGTGATGGATTCTGCCATTGGGTGGGCCCAAAACTGATATCTTTCAAAAACTGTATTTTTCTACTGTTGCTTTATCATCCTGTGAGATATCAAATGTATTGTACACGTCGAGAGCCTCTTCTCCCAGTGCGTGCAGCAGTATGGCTACTTGGACCTTCTCATCCTTACCATCTGCACCACTCGCGGTCATGTAGATCTGGAAGCGCTGTTCCCATCGTCTCCAGTTCTCTCCCAAGTTGCCCGTCAGCACCAGAGGTGACGGCAATCTGAACTGATCCATGCCGAGCCGCGATAACTCCCCCGCCGATGTCCGCCGTAGCGTAGCTTCTGTTAGCTTTAGCACCGTGGCTAGCGGTAGCTCCGACGGTCGTCAGCTTCGGCATAAAGATGAACCGGACCGACTTCTGACACCATGTAATAACCTTATGATGACCGGGTGATGTATATCTGGACGCTGTAACTCCAGGCTCTGGTTTAACAACAGCAGGCTTTATTGTTGACTCACATGACACTGCATACAGCCTAGTCTGCCTTCACGTTCATGTTACTAACCTAGACTTCCGGCCGCACACACTTCACTCTGCTCCAGCCTCATCACACTAGTATAAGTGCGCGGCACTATATACTACACATGGCACTGGTCCGACCTCCCATTAGTCCGACCTCCCATTAGTTCGACCTCCCATTGGTTCGAACTCCCATTGGTCCGACAATCGGAGTAATGAGAGTTCGAACTAATGGGAGGTCCTCATCAGTTCGAACTAATGGGAGGTCCTCATTAGTTCGAACTGGACTAGTTATTAGTCAAACTCTCCATTCTTACCGTTCACTATGCATTTATATCATTATTCATATAGGCTCCACCTGTCAATAAGAAGGAGGTGCAGTTTATTGTGTTTCACCAACGAGGAGCTGTCATTACGCACGACTTTTACGCACTGCTGCACGCTCATTAGTGTCCGTAATTAAACTTTGACACTCATATCAAATCAAACTTACATTACAGACAAGTGGATTGGGTTCTCTGTCTCTCTCTCCCACTCCGAACAGACGGACGGACGCAATCAGAAAGGAAACGGAGGCTGCGCATTGATCCTTTTTTCCTTTCTGGGATCAAACGGATCATGTGCATAATTAACTGCAAAACAAGCACTTCATATTAATAACATATAACGCTCATTATGCTTCCAGCCTGTCTAGCCTCTACCTGCTGTTTTTACTAAACTTAACCAACTCCTTTCTTCATTGCCTGAACCTAACCAAAGCGAAATTTACTTTTTTTCCCTCTCTCTCTGTCTGCTGTCAGCAGCAGCGGCGGCTGCAGCAGGCTCGCGCCCGTGAAGTGAGCTCAAGCCAGCCAGGTTCAGCCATGCTCGAGCGGAGGGGGGGACTGTCCTGGTGGCTCTCTGTCATTTTACAAAGTCTCCTCTGACAGACTGGTCCACGTCTACACCTTCATCGCCACCTTCACTGAACCTCTGTATCCAGGGTTCTGGATCGGTTTTGGTTCCTTCCTGTGTAGGTCTCACTGTCTCCCCTGGTGAAAAATTAATGTACTAAGTGTACTAAAATTTAGCATACTTTTGTGTACTTCAAGCCGCACTAATCATCATTATATTTCAAGTGTGTTTAAGATTAGTTAACTTGAAGAGTGCTAAATTGGAACAACTAATTTTGTGTTAAGTATATTTAAATTGTAATTAAGTTGTAGAAAAGCTCAACTTAAAGTGTATTTAGTGTACTTTTGTGTACTAAAGTGGAACAACTTAAAGTATATTTAGTGCACTTTAAGTACATGACATTTCATGTACTAATACATGCCTAATTAGTTAAATTAAAGTGTACTTTGTTTGTATTATAAGTACATTAAAAAATAGATGTTAGTGTATTAAAATATATACTTAATTATACTTTTGGTATACTACTTTCTACCTTCATGCAAATGTGTTACAAGTATACTAAAGGCTGAAAGACTTGTGGGACTACTTCCAGGTAAAAAAACATACTTTAATGTATTTAAACCACATCCAAATTATAATAATACATTGCAAATAATACAGAAACTTGTACTATCTCTAAATGTATAAACATTTACATATGGCTTTTAAACATTTTCAAAGGAAAACTTTAATAACACATTTTCAAATATTGCTTCTTTCGTACATAGGAAATAGAAAATAGAAATAGGTTTATTTCAGGCAGCAGACCTAAACATTACAAATAAACCTTTAAGGACAATTCCAGGTGAATTCAACTTGGGGGTGTATGTTCCTATCATTTTGGGTCTAAAAGAAGGAATGTGAAGATTTTCAGTTTAATCGCTCCTGTTTTGCGGTAGCTTGGTCTGTCCCCACATCGCTACGGCAGCAATGAATGGGAGTGGATGCAAGTTCCGCTGGTTAGCCTGTTTACATCCCTCAAAGCCGCATTTTTTTCAGATTTTTTTCCACAGACAGCGTCAGATGGCGACTCAAACATGTACCGAGAAGTTTCTTTACTTCAAGCAAGCTGACATGCTTGTAAAACTAGATCTAATTCAAAGTCTTGTGTGAGACCCTGCTGCCGTGCTCGGTGCATTCAGGTGCAGTAGGAGCTACCTTTTGTGTCATAAACACAGGAATATCAACTCTTTACTTGCTTCAAGTGTACATTTTTTTCAACAGACAGCGTCAGGTGGCGACTCAAACATGCGCCGATACGTTTTTTTTACTTGAAGCAAGTCAAGAGTCGATATTCCTGTGTTTATGACACAAACGGTAGCTTTCTGACTACCCCTGAATGCACCGAGCACGGCAACTGGGTCTCGCGTGAGACTTTGAATTTAGATCTAGTTTTACAAGCATGTCGGCTTGCTTGAAGTAAAGAAACTTCTCAGTGCATGTTTGAGTAACCATCTGACGCTGTCTGTGGAAAAAAATTGCGGCTTTGAGAGATGTAAACAGCCTAACCAGCGGAACTTGCATCCACTCCCATTCATTGCTGCCGTAGCGATGCGGGGACAGACGCAGCTACCGCAAAACAGGAGACGTTAAACTGAAAATCTTCACATTCCTTCTTTTAGACTTAAAATGATAAGAACATACACCCTCAAGTTGAATTTGCCTGGAATTGTCCTTTAAAGAAGGATAAGCAAAACACATGTACATACATAGTGTAACACAATTCTTACCCAGGTAAGTAGGAACATAAAAAAAAAAAAAATTGCAGCTATGTTTGAAAGTTCAAGTCACCTCTTTTTTCAGTCACTCCCAGTATGAAATGTTCAGTCCACTGAGGAAGTGAAGAGGATCTATCCTACCGCATGGTTGAATGTGTTGGATATGTGTATGTGTGTGTGTGTGTGTGTAATGAAGTGATGAAAGGATCCAGGTTCTTGATTCTTTGCGGGCACCATATCTCTAGTTGTCCTCCAGGCTGTGGTTCGCCATCAAACGTCTCGATCCAGGCTCCAACATCCGGGTAGGTCCAAGGTTCAAAGCATCCAACAGGAAAACCTGACCTATGATGAGTAATGTCAGAACATTCTCTTAATTCTCTCAACTCTCAATCATGAAATACAATATATAAATCATGTTAAATCCACTCAATTCACAGAGAATATTTCTAACTGAATAAGCATTGTAATATGACACCACACCCAATAATATCATAGCAACATTCTCAAAATATCAGAGATTAAGTTATTAAAATAACTTCTCCACATCAATAATATAAAAATAACGTCTTCACATAGTAATAAGCATGCAAATATAACATTAATACCAGTAAGAAGACGTACAGTGTGCACCTTCTGCCATGTCTTAGCATAAAATAGTGACTCGGCGTGCTAAAAACGCAGATACTGTGCTAAATCATCAGATTTTACAGTTCAGTGTGCAACAAATTCTCAAAACGTCTCATATTGCACCTTCAAAATGAAGCTAGTGCTAGCTTTAACGCTAGTGATTCACACGAGTGGGTAAGGTCTCTGTCTGGTATTAGCACTGATTAGCACTGGCGGTTAGCATTTAGCATGGAAAAAACGATTTCTCACCGATGCGTTTTCTTCTTGGTGGAGATGTCGGGTCCCTCTAGCTTCACTCTCACAGGTCCAGGGCGTCACCGGAGTTATCCCGTAGTTTTTAATCACTTTTATCAACTTTTACTAGTGTCTCCTCTTCACAAGCTAAGTGTCGTGCTTGATGCGGGGCTGCTCGCTCTCCTGACAACGGCTCCGGAGGAAGTGAACCTTGTTCTGAGCAGGTCAAGGGGCGGGAGCTTCTTCCCGATTGGCTGACAGCTCATCTCTCTAATCTCCAGCCAATCTCTTTCAAAATAAACGTATAAAAAAATATTTTATCACTGTTTAATTTCTTTTTATAGGTAAGTATCTGTTTTTAATTATTAACATAACTTAGTATTTATTAATTAACTTTTTAAATTCTACAACG
The DNA here is from genome assembly GCF_045865225.1 of Trachurus japonicus. Taxonomy (NCBI): domain Eukaryota; kingdom Metazoa; phylum Chordata; class Actinopteri; order Carangiformes; family Carangidae; genus Trachurus; species Trachurus japonicus. The sequence continues at coordinate 21,518 of NC_140908.1, forward strand.
CTCTTGTGGATGATTGTTAAGTGTTAATTAAGTGTATTGTTTCATGTGATTTCATGCGTGTAAGGTTGTAGCCTATCTTTTTTGAATTCAGCTGTTTTAATATGCAATCAACAAATTTTTAATACAGACTTTTAACCTTGGTTACAACAGACATTATAACATTAAAACAATGTGCTTAAAGGGATATTTCAACATTTTGGCAGATTTGCCCGTTAATCCCTAGTCTTAGGGATAGGGTTCGTTACTTTTACTGTAATTGACGGTAACCTACAAGCTGTTTTTAGATCGGCGGGGCAGAGACATGAGCTGCTCAGCTACCGCTACGGAGACTATCAAACACACAATCCAACAACTCTACAACGCTCTTGTGGATGATTGTTAAGTGTTAATTAAGTGTATTGTTTCATGTGATTTCATGCGTGTAAGGTTGTAGCCTATCTTTTTTTTTTTTGCCAAACACACAGCACAAAATTTAATAAACGGGTTTAGGTGCATAGGCTAATACCACTTTCCAAAATGTCCTGAAGTAGGCTACAAGCATAAATAACTTCACTTTATAATTAAACTCAAATGTAACTTAAAATACACTCAAACTTAATATTACAGTGTTGATATTAAAATGTATACTTTCAAAATATGTTATTGTATTTTACAATGACAATTTTAGCATACATTTTAAAATATATCAAAAGTATGTGTGAAAACAAATTTCAAATAAGTACACTTTAGAAATTACACATAAATTTCACTTTAAGTATATTTTATTTTAATATATTTCTATAAAGTGTAATATAGTATAATTATTTTCAAGTGTGTTAAAAGTGTTAGCGTGAAAGTGTGATGTTAGTGTAATTTTTATATATTTATATAAAGTACAATTTGTATAATTACATTTTCAATATACTATTCAAAATACAAATATACTTGAAATACAATAAAGTACACTTTTTTTTCACCAGGGTCTCCTGAGGACATAAATATAAATAGATAGATAAACAGATACAGTGCATACTGAAACTCTTCAGACCCCCTTCAACTTTTCATCATTTAATATGTTACAGCTTTATGTTATAACTGGGGTTGGCAGGATTTGTTTTGAAAACAAGCCTACAGCTCCCGGTATCTTTGACCAGATCTATTCTGGTCTTGGGGTTCCTGATTGGTTGATGGTACTCTGTCCTAAAAAAAAATAGGGAGGACATCTATGCTTATTGAGATGTTTAATTTCTTGCTTTTATTCATTTTATTATTGACAGCTTGTATATACAACACACAGAATGATAAATCTGAGACAGTGCAAACTGAGATGAACTGAAAGCATGTAATGTTAATGTAAACATAAAATGCTAAGTTTCGAATTCCGCGTCGGGCAGCCCTTTCCTGCATGTCATTCCCCCTCTCTCTGCCTCCCCCATTCCTGTCTATCTCTACTGATCTATCAAATAAAGGCAAAAAAGCCAAAAATATACTAAATTCTGATTCTGACATGATGATCAGTTCTCTCTCCACATTAATATTTGAGACGTTAAGATAATTAAGTCGACTCGTTCTCTGCTGATCAATCATCTCAGACACCAACAGATAAAAGAAAAAAAAATCAAATATCAATACATCAGTGAAGTTAACCAACAGATAAGATGAAGTTGTGTTTGGGGTGAGGATACAGAGCGTTAGAAAGAACAGAACAGACCTGAGGCAGAAACACACAGTGGTCAACACAACTTTATACATTAATACACTTAAATTCTCAGTAATAAGACAGGAAACACATAGAACAAGGCCAACATGCTGTGTTCAAACAGTTTTAGTAGGGGTAGAGCAATAATCTATACATGAACCCCAGGAAGACTAGCTGTTGCATTAGTAACAGCTATTTGGGATCAAATAAACAAATAAAAGCAAGAGAGAATGATTTAATCTGAACACCCGTGATCTGTCACATAAATACATGAATGAAATCTGTCTTAATCATCACCTATGGGCTTCTAGTCCTGTGTGGACTACAGGGGGGCGACCCCCATTCCGAAGGGCCGCCATTCCGACGGTCCGCTATTCCGCAAATTTCCGAAGGTCCGTCATCCCAAATTTGTACCGATGTGCACCCCTTCTGGGATTCAATCCCCGGTCACCTGTGTGGCAGGCAACTGCACTACCCACTGTACTACCACAGCAGTCAATTTATATGCTTTACAAAAGCACAAAGCAACTTTTCGAAATGGCACACCTTTTTTCAGGTTCGGAATGGCGGCCCGTTTTCAAAAATAATTAAGGGCCGGCATTCCAAAACATGAAAGTAAACATTCGGAATGGTGGCCCTTCGGAATGGCACACTGGAACCGGACTACCGAACCCCCTCCCCCTACCTGTATGTTGGTCTTTTGCATTGTTTTGTTGTGCACGGGCACGTCATGTTTTCTCTCCAGTCAATGACAGCTCAGGTGAAGCTTTGTGCAGCAGAGTAGGAGGGCTGCTAGTGGCGGATGCTAACACCCGCTAGCTCGATGCTAACTTACGCTAGCTTCCCAACTCACCATAATGGCCCTCCTACTCATTACAGCATAACACTCAAGGCTCTCGATGTTGGTGACGGCTGGGTATCAGTACCCCGCTCCACCGCCTTTTTTTTTTGAATGTTTTGTTTACAAACTGCAATGAACAAACCTCCAGACTCTACCTTTAAAGGGATAGTTCACCCTAGAATGATATTTCGCTCATTATCTACTCACCCTCATGTTGACTAAGGGCTGGAAGAAGTGTCAGAGTCCTCCGTCCCTTCTCTGAGTTACAGGGGGTCTCGGCATAGCAGTGCATGTCCATATAACGGTTGCAAAGGGACACCGGAGCTCTTCGTAAAAAAACACACACAAAAAAACATCCAAATACCTCCATGCTGCTCGTATGTAATGTCCGCCTTGTGCTGAAGCCCCAAATTGCGTAATTGTCCCGAAAAAAATTAAATAAGTCTATATTTTAAGCTTGTTTGTAGCGGAAGCTTCTCGAAGCTCCTCTTCCTGGTCCGTCCAAATCTCGCGTGATTCGCAGTAACCGCACTGACGCATGCTGACGCCGGCGCAAATCACGCGAGATTTGGACGGACCAGGAAGAGGAGCTTCGAGAAGCTTCTGCTACAAACAAGCTTAAAATATAGACTTATTTAATTTTTTTCGGGACAATTACGCAATTTGGGGCTTCAGCACAAGACGGACATTACATACGAGCAGCATGGAGGTATTTGGATGTTTTTTTGTGTGTGTTTTTTTACGAAGAGCTCCGGTGTCCCTTTGCAACCGTTATATGGACATGCACCGCTATGCCGAGACCCCCTGTAACTCAGAGAAGCCACGGAGGAATCTGAAACTTCTTCCAGCCCTTAGTCAACATGAGGGTGAGTAGATAATGAGCGAAATATCATTCTAGGGTGAACTATCCCTTTAAGGAGGCACAAAATATTGATATCTGATCATGACTCATTGTTTTTGATCCAAAGTTATTTTAAACACTAAACCTTCACAAACCAGAGGGTCTTTTAGCACGTGCACCAGGTGATCCTCCTCCTGTAGTGTGTAGTCCTGTAGGACTGATGGACGCCATCTTGGATCAGTGTCTTATAGTCCAGAGACAGAGAGGACACTGTCAGGTCCTGGGGACACGAGGACGACGGAGGACTGTACTCTGTCTCACACACTTGTCTCATTTAGAGTCTTGACTCCCACCTGTAGGAGAAGAAGAAGAAGAAGAAGTGATGAGTGACAGCGATGTAGCTTCCTCTCAATGTGACACTGACACCTAGACGTCTTCACACCAAACCTCTGGACAGATGTTAAAGGTCCCACTGGTCACTGTGAACTCCTGACTGGTTCAACTGGTCACAAACACCAGGACTGATCACTGTCACTGGATCCCAGTTGACACTAAACAAGAACTGCCCCCTGCTGGTTCTCTACTGGGACATGTGACTCCACCTCCACTGACATCATCATCATCATGATCATCATTACCATCATCACCTGTGTTACCAGTTATCACAGTTGATGATGCAGCCTGCTCATATTTTACAAAGTGCAGGTGTTGACAGGAAGTGGCTCTGGTCTGGTCCTGACTGTTGCCATGGTGATGAGTGATGGAGCCCATGATGATGCTCGTCACATGGACTTTACTTTACTTTATTTGTTTATTTAGTCGAGACAGTGCATATTAATGAACAGTGAGTGCTAGAGTACCCACTGTAAATATACTGGATTTAACACTGGTGCTAAATTTCATCCTTAGTCCCCAAAACAATACAACAATTAACACAAAAAGTCCATAAAAACAGAGGACCAGTAGATAACAGAATAAGTACACTCACACCTTCACACAGGAACAGAATGCTGTGAGCATTCATGTTTACAGCATCTGGACCCTCACAGACTCTCACACTCAGTCACTTACAGCTGACATCAGTTAAGTCAGTGAGGGTTCAGGGCCTGAGTCTTTAGGGGACGGACTGGAACTGGGCCTGGATCTATGTTCTCACTTTACTACAAAACCGCTGAGAGCAGCACAGACTGACTCCGCCCCCTTACTGACCTCACAACCTCCAGTCGACAATCTGGACTCTTCACAAGATCATCCAGATCCTTCAGGCCTGAAGACTTTAACTTGTTCCAGCTCAGATCCAGGTGTGTCAGGTGGGAGGGGTTGGACTTCAGAGCTGAGACCAGAGAAGAACAGCTGATCTTTGACAAACTGCAGCCTTCCAATCTGAATAAAGAATAAAATACGAAGATCAAATGATTGATAACTGATCCATTGTTTCCCCGACCCACAGGACCACCACCCAGAAATCCTCATCACTAAACCTGAGCCACCATCAGACCCTCCCTCACTCACGCCGTGACGATGGGACAAAGTCTCTTGGACATATTGCATATTCTGTGTTTTTCCTCTCGTTTCAGTTTTTGCCGGTTGGCAACCATATCTTACACTCCCGCTGTTTCTCTCGCACTTGCTCACTCGCTCACTCTCGATCCGCATATGAATATTATATAAAAAATAAAAAGGTAAAAACACAGACACGCAAATTGAATAGTGTTGCCTAACAATTCAGTGACCACAGCTTGTCATCCCCCACCTGTCACGTCTCTATAAACAGAACTAAGGGCTTCTTCTTTTTCTTGCCGCAGTCCGGCAGACAATTAGGGCGCACTCACACTAGGGCCAGTTGATCCGTACCGTGCTGAAGCCCGAATGCCCCCCCTCCCCTGCCCCCCGCTGGCCTGCACTCACACTACCTCGATTGACACATAGCCTACGTCATCACGTTGATATACCAACACGGCGGATGCGCTCTGACTGCAGAAAGAACGGCGCTTTGACCGGTTGTCATGGTTATCTTGAAGTTTTATCAAAGCAAAACCGTCTTTGATCAAAGCGACGCTCACTAGCGATGTTTACAGCGTGACATAATCGTTAAGTGACTGTTGTTTACACGTGGTTGCAGACACGTGGTGGAGAACGAGCCCGCAGCGCATTACGTGTGCGCATTCCTGGCCAAGCGTACCGTGCCCAAGCACACCTCTCCCAACCGTGCCGAGCCAGGGAAGTGTACCGTGCTCAGGCATGGAACACTTCCACTCACACTACCAATAGAATCCGGACTTTAGGGGGCAAACGTGCTTGGGCACGGTACGATTGCCTAGTGTGAGTGCACCCTTAATGCTCGTGAGTCCGGCCGCATCTGGTCCAGGGCCCAGGCTTCAACACTGGTCGAACCTGGTCGGGTCTTTGAGAACTCTGGCATGAATGAAGCAGCTTAGAAACAGTTTAAACGAGGACATTCACAAGAACATGCAGAAAATAGATAGACCCGATAGATAGACCTTCTAATGAGACCGGCATTTATTTGCTCAAACTTGGAGCCAGACCCAGTCCATTACATTAAAAACCAGCGCTCACCACCATGGATCACTAATGATACATGGTCACCACATGAGTTGCCTCAACCACTGAGTGAGTCTTGGGGCTTCGGGGGTGGAACTGCGGATGCCTGTGTCTTTCAGACTAAAGTCCCACTCTTGGAAAATGACAAAATGTTGTTTTTCCTCCTTCATAAAAGTCGCAAATCGAAAATCACTATTACAACTACTGGAGTAAAATGAGCTCAAAGTGAAGAGTCATTGTCAGTGTGCCTCATGGCTGCAGCTCAGTGTCAACACAACTTTCACATCACATTCATCTGAGCACAGAAATAAAACAGAGTCTGACCTCAGAGTCTCCAGTCTACAGTCTGGACTTTCCAGAAAACCACTCAGATCCTTCACTCCTGAATCCTGCAGCTTGTTTTCACTCAGATCCAGGTGTCTCAGGTGGGAGGGGTTGGACTTCAGAGCTGAGACCAGAGAAGAACAGCTGATCTCTGACAAACTGCAGCCCCTCAATCTGAATGAAGAATAAAAGAAGAAGATCAAATTACTGATAATTGGTCAGCGGTGTCTTTTTTAGACTTTATTTGCAATATTGCACATATAAAAATAGAACAAATACATCTCTCTTGGTAGGGTGGAAGATACAAAAAATGTGCAGGTGAGGTCAGAAACCTGAAAGGCTTATAGAATGACCTCACTTTGATCTAACAATAATTTAAACAAAGTAAAGAAATAATATTAACATACCTTGTGCGATGTAGACAAATAAAATAGAAAATAAAATAAATGAATTAAATAATGCCACGTTCCAGGCAGGCTTTTGAACCCGTAGGTCATGACTTTGTAGCCTTCCAGGCAACCCGTAACTTGTGTTTTTCTGGCCTGTTACCCGTGAAAATGCACTAGAAGGGCAGTCAAACTCGTAACTTCATATCCATTCACGGGTTGGAAAAACACAAGTTACGGGTTGCCTGGAACGCACCATAATAATGATAATGGTAAAAACAGTAGTAGCAGTAGTAATGATAATAACACTAAATCAATAAATGGGCAAAAAAAAGAAATTCGGGAAAAAAAAGAATAATACAGATAATCTAAGTTCAAGTAACACAAAAAGAAACGTGTGGCACTAGGGAAGGCAGAATTGAACAGTCAAACCAACCTTTGTTGTTCTGTTCATTTTAACGATAGTCTCTTTTTGAATATTGCGGAGGAAGAGCTGTCAGCTAGTTGGTGATGTTCATTCCACATCAGAATCCCTCTGTATTTGATGGTGTACTGCCCTCTGGTGGTATTACAACTGGGTCAGTGCAGGTGGCCTGCTTGTCTTGTTGCGTGCAAGTGAAAACTTGAATTTATACGAAAATATTGCTTTTTTTAAAGTTTTTTTTTTTTGGGGGGGGTTTATTGCCTTTAATTGATAGCACAGTCGAGAGAGAGACAGGAAATGGGGAGGCAGAAAGGGGGAATGGCATGCAGGAAAGGGCTGCCCAATGCAGGATTCGAACCGGGGCAACCTGCAGTGAGGACTGTAGCCTCAACATGGGGCAGCAGCTCTACCAAGTGAGCTAAACATTGCCCCATGCAAAAATATTGTTGAAATTGATTTGGTAATACATGACTTTGGTGGATTGCTTTGTATATGAAGATGCAGAATTAAAGTAATTAACTGATTTTTCTGATGATTCTTACAGATTTGATATTTTTGCAACACAATCAATTTGTTCTTTCCAGTTACAATGTTCATCCACTGTAACACCTAGAAAACGGGCAGAGGATGATTTCAATGCCTTCAAAGAGCTTTGCTTCATTCAGATCAGTGTCCTGATCAATGATCAGTAGAGGAACTTTGCCCTTGTATTGTGTTCTAGTAGGTCATCATCATGTGGCCTTTTACACATCATCATCATCAACTGGATCAAATAGTCATTTTCAGTGTGAGAGAAGAACAACTGGAAACATGAGACAACAACTATTTCAAACGTCCTTCATTCATGACATCAAACTCAATGATTCAAGTTCTGAGTGAAGATCAATCAGGTTCAGTTGTGGATCAAAGATCTAAGATCTACAATAGTAACAGTCAGTGAACTGACCTCAGAGTCTCCAGTCTACAGTCTGGACTCTCCAGAAAACCACTCAGATCCTTCACTCCTGAATCCTGCAGCTTGTTGTTCGAGCTCAGGTCCAGTTCTCTCAGGTGTCTCAGGTGGGAGGGGTTGGACTTCAGAGCTGAGACCAGAGAAGAACAGCTGGTCTCTGACAACCTGCAACCCCTCAATCTGAATAAAGAATAAAAGCAGTGATTTGAGGACAAAGTTCCTTGTTGACAGTGTTCAGTGTCTCATCATCTGTTCAGAGCTGAAGAAGCTTAAGAAAGAACAAGTTTAGAAAATCAAAGTCCAACAGCTGAAGCAACAGGAAGCAGGTTAAACAGTCAGAGAGAGAAAACAGCTCATTAATATTCATGAGAGGCTGCTGCTGCTTCAACACAGATGCAGTGACTCCGCCTCTTCACCTGTCAGCTCCACCTGTGACTCCATCCATACAAACTCATGTTGAGCAGCCACATTTATCAAAGGTTTACTGACGACGCTCAAGTTTTAAAGACAACAAACATGTGAGGCTGAACTCTGCTGCCATGACAAACATGTGAAACTGAACTCTGTTGCCATGACAACAAACGTGTGAGATTGAACTCTGTTGCCAGACAACAAACTTATAGAAACATGTCAAATGAAGCTCAGAGACAAAAACCTTCTGACTGACTTCACACCTGCTCAAACTTCTTCAAAGAGCTGAAACCAGCACACACCTGCTCATTGTCACAGAGCCTTAGGAAACAGGAGGAGCCACCAGCTATTGATTATAGATCAGATTCTGTCCGACACATGTGTTTCTGTAGTGGAGGTGAAATGTGAAGAGAAACCATGACTGGACTAAAACCGGAGAAGAAGAAAACAGACGTCACCATGACGACCCTCAGTGTGGATCATGATAATATCAGCCTCATGTCTGCAGCTCAGTGTCAACACAACTTTCACATCACATTCATCTGAGCAAAGAAATAAAACAGAGTCAGACCTCAGAGTCTCCAGTCTACAGTCTGGACTCTCCAGAAAACCACTCAGATCCTTCACTTCTGACTCCTCGTTAAAGCTCAGGTCCAGGTGTCTCAGGTGGGAGGGGTTGGATTTCAGCGCTGAGACCAGAGAAGAACAGCTGATCTCTGACAACCTGCAGTCATGCAATCTGAATAAAGAATAAAAGAAGATCAAATGATTGATAACTGATACAGTGTTTCCCCTACCAGCGCTCACAACCATGGATCACTAACCGATCCATAGGTTTATATAAGTTTGTTTGAAACCTAATCGAAATCACAATTACAACTAATGGAGTGAAATGAGCTGAAAGTGAAGAGTCATTGTCAGAAAACAGATGTTACCATGACGACCTTCAGTGTGGATCAGTATAATATCAGCCTCATGTCTGCAGCTCAGTGTCAACACAACTTTCACATCACATTCATCTGAGCAAAGAAATAAAAGTCTGACCTCAGAGTCTCCAGTCTACAGTCTGGACTCTCCAGAAAACCACTCGGATCCTTCACTGCTGAATCCAGCAAGTTATTGAGACTCAGGTCCAGGTGTCTCAGGTGGGAGGGGTTGGACTTCAGAGCTGAGCCCAGAGAACAACAGCTGATATCTGAAAAGCTGCAGCTCTCTAATCTGAATGAAGAATAAACAAAGAAAATACAGATTTTTTTTACAGTGTCTCTGAACCCATTTTTAATTTCAAAACTGCTGGATGACTGCCTGTTTTAGACCGGAGTGTAGGTAAGAAATATTTCCTGGAGGTTTGACCAGCTGTGTGTCTGCTCAGATGTGTGGCGGACTGAGTCCGTTTTTTTTTTTTAACAGTTATTTTCCGTCCATTAACATTGCCCTCTGCCGAGGAATAAAAAAAATGGAAAAGCCTGAGGCACAGCCCTACCTGACCGGGTCATATTTTTGGGCCGATCGCGGCTTGAACTGATACGTCCGGTCTGGTTGGTTGGGCCGGTCTGGCCCATTGAGATCTTAAGTCTAATCTCATAGGGGTCCATGCACACTTTTTTATGTGAAGCAAAGGTTGTCTGTTCCCTTTATTTTCTTCTCAGAGTACAACAGAATGCTTAAGTTACGTGTTAAAATCACAAGTTTTTTCTTAAACCTGTGAAGATCTCTGCTTATATCAGATCTAGTTCTTCTTTTGGTATCTTCAAGTGTGCTCTGTCTTCTCACCTTATGGCGGCCTGGTCTTGTTTTCATTGACGCTGCACGTTCTTTCTGATTCAGTGAATTGATAGTATTCATTATCTGCTAGGCAAGGCAAGGCAAGGCAATTTTATTTGTATAGCCCGTTTTTACAAACAGTTTGTCTCAAAGGGCTTTACATGTCATCACAACAACATCCTCTGTCCTTAGACCCTCACATTGACTGAGGAAAAACTCCATGGAAAACCCTTTTAACAGGGAAAAATCGGAGAAACCTCAGGGTGAGCAACAGAGGAGGGATCCCTCACCCAGGACGGACAGACGTGCAATAGATGTTGTTACAGACAAGACAGTTTACTGCTGTTGTCTCAGTCTCGGTTTTGGCCATTGTGGCTTTCTTATGGTTGTATTGTTCTAATGTTTGTTTGTTTTTGTTGTTGTTGTTGGTCTTGTATTGTTGAGTACATGTTTGTACGTTATCCATGTTTGTTTATATCTAGATCCCCTTGAAAACGAGATGACACATCTCAAAGGGTTTGTGAAAATAAAGAAATTACCAACTATTCTCTGAGCTACATGACTTTAACCTGACCTCTCACACTGGGAAGCTGCTTTGACCTTTGACCCTGAAAGAGGGAAAACTCACATCACATCACATCTGCTCAGCTTCAGCTACAGTGACTGATCCAGCTGTTCTGTTAGCAGCTTCATCTGAGAGCCAGCTCATCATCATCATCATCATCATCATCACCACACTGACCTCTGAGTGACCTCTGACCCTTCACCTTCTACCAGCTGTAGTAACATGGAGTCACAATCAGTCGCTGCTTCTAAATGAACTTCACACATTTGACCTGAACACAGACAAAAGTCCAACAGGTCCAGTCAGTGAACTCACCTCAGAGTCTCCAGTCTACAGTTTGGACTCTCCAGTCCAGCACACAGAACCTCCACTGATGAATCACTCAGATTGTTGTAGCTCAGGTCCAGTTCTGTCAGGTGGGAGGGGTTGGACTTCAGAGATGAGGCCACGACTTCACAGTGACTCTCTGAGAGTCCACAACGAACAAGTCTGTGAAGAGAGAAAATACGAAATGTGTCAGAATGAAATCAGATGAAAGCTGCAGTAAAAACACAGTTGATGCATCTGATGACAGGATGTGATGATGTGATGATGTGATGAACATCTGAGCTTCAGCTCATCTTCCCTGACTGAGTTTGACAGGAAACTCTGAGACCTGCACTAGTTTAATCTGGATCTGTGTTTTAGATGAAGGTGGAAAGAGACGTCACATTTCCGCTTCATCATGTGATTTGATCCAGAGTCAGAATGAAGACATGTTCAGGAGAACATCTGACCTGTTCACTGTTTTCAGACTGACTGCAGAACAGTTTGTGTGAGTCCAGCTCAGTTCACTCAAGAGTAGATCAGAAACATGAGGTTGACTGTTGACCTTGTGTAGAAAAAGACTGAGTGGTCCACTCAGATCAACACTTAATGATTCAACTCCTCTACATCAACAAGACAGAAATTATTATTATTAGAAATTAGAAAGCATAAACCAGCCGTCTCACTTTCACCTCACCACCAGCCTGGTGCTACACAGAGGAGCTGTCAGAGGAGCTCTGCTGTTCCTCTCTCTTTAGCTTGATGTTTAGCTGCACTTTGTATTTATAAAATGTAGGGCTGTTTTCGACTAAGGATTTTCATAGTCGAATCTGATTCGTCAGATTTTGCCATAGTCGACTGATCGTCGAACCTTTTTTTTATTTTTTTATTTTTTTTAGATAGCAGCAAATTTGCGACTTTTTCCCGTTTCAAACAAAAGAGCTAAAACACCCAAAAAATATGGTAGGTGTAAAACAAATACCTTTATTTATTTTCCACACTTTGGATGATTTTTAGTAGCCATTGTGAGCCAGGGTATGCGTTTATGTCACGTTGCCCTGGACAACGCTCCTTTTGCTCGGACTGTGAGTGGCAAATCAAACATCCCTCAACGTGATGAAGGACAGCGGTGGTCGTGGACACAGAGAAACCGGGTAAAACATGTAGTATCAAAACAAACGGAGGTCAGAAGGACTCGACAATCCGTACATTACGTTAATCAATCCTGTAACACACACAGTGTGATCGCGGCACCGGCAGAGAGACAGACAGGCTGCAGAGGGACGAGATTACAGCTGTGACTCCCGACACTTATGGTGCGTTCATTACAACTCGGAAGTCGGAAAAAAAACAAGTTCCTCTTCTGAAAAACTCTGACATGTCAAACTTTAGGATGTGTTAGGGACTAATTCATCTGTCTAACCATCAGAACTATTGACACTTGAAACGGTAAACACAGCTGATCCATCGAAAAAAAAAAATCACAGCTGGAGTTAATTTATTTTCCGTGATTGAAAGCAGGTTCTTGAATGTAACTCGGTCAAAGTCAGATGTATCCTCACAATGTTTTGCTGTTCTGTCAGGTCATGCATGATAAATGCTGACAAAGTTAGACTGTCAGACTTCCTTGATTTTAAACTTCGTCTTTTTGCCACTCCGTGAGTGTTCTGCAGTGACTTCTGAGTACCGTGACTTTGACGGTCCTACTGCTCACCTCCGCTCATTTGAAAAAAAAAAAAACCTCCGCTCATTTGATTGTGCAACTGCAGTGGGTGATTTATTAATACGTAGTAAGAAGCTAAGACTACCGTTTAAACGCACACATAATTTTGAACTCTTTATTAACAGAAAGTAGGCAGATTTTGTATCAAAATAGTCTTTTTATAACGAAAAAAGACATTCTATGTAACAATTTATGCTCAGCAGCCGTGGGCACCCCCATATAGTCAGAATGGTACGGTCTTGGTTAGATTCGACTACGAGGTTCATAGTCGAATCAGACGCCTCCGAATCGAATCGTCGAATAGTCGACTTTTGGAGGTCAGCCCTAATAAAATGAGTTCAACATTAGAAGATCCAACCACCATCAGAGAGCTGATCAGTTGATCACAACGGATGTGGTGCTGCACTGCTGTAGCAGCATCGCTGCATGTAAGGGATAATGTATAGTTCGGAGGTTGTTATGGAGAAATAAACCCCGACAGGTTGTATGGAACCCCGACGCATTCAACATTACACGGTTCAACATTACACGGTTTCATTCAACATTACACGGTTTACGAGTGAAATAATTAATTTGAAACATAATGTTGACCAAAATACGACTTTCATCGATTTAAAATTGCATTTAGCGAATCTGCAAGACCGGTCACTTCCGCTGTTTTGCTGAGCCTCCTCCCGTTCGTGCATGTGAAGCCTTTGATAATCAATCAGTGGATCGATGGATTACCATACACGTGGTAAAATGTGTGTATTGTGTGTAGTCGTATCTGTCATAAACAAGTGATTAACTTTACTGTTTACGGGGTGCGTTTGTGTCGCGGAGCCGCGGTGCCACCGAGACGAGAGGAGAGCTGTGACACCGGGTCAGAGGCTCTGATCAGCAGGTTTGGTTTCCAGCAGCGATGTGGAAGGAGCCTCCACTCTCCTTGTAACAAGTTACAAGTCATTTATCTAACATCACTGTTAGTCCGACGCTGTTTAATGACGGTAAAAATGAAACACAAGGTAAATATCCTGCATAGTTTCTCTTTTCTGTAGGCTACTGCGCTGATCAGAGCGGCGTCCCTAGCAACGGTCTGTTATACATGACGACGGTCCGTTATACAGAAATAACAGACCGCAGAACGCAGCGCTGGACCAATCAGAGAGCAGGATTCAATAGAGCCGTGTAATAAGTATTTATAACAACCTCACGTTCATCAACTTTATCAAACATCTCCCGAAAGGAAAACATGATAGTATTTGAGTAAAATTGAAAGCTTAACCACAACCATGTATGTGCTGGACATACACTCATTATTTGGGCAGTAGTTTACTAAATATAAATATACTAAATTATATTTAGTTTATTATTTTTAAATGACGACGATGACACTGATACCAATGCTATTTTGCGATACCCCAGGAAACCTTATTACCACCCAACCCTATCCCAAATACATATTTTTGCATCCCTGGGAGGATGTTACTCTACTGATATTAACTTCTGCTTTCTTGATTTATCGGCGATCAGCAGTCACGACGGTTGGTGTGAATGTAAATTGTTTAAGAATCGTTTAGGCAGTGGTTCGCAAACCATTCTACATCAAGGACCCTAAATTGACACAAATTAGTCCACAGACCCCCATTGGAAAACATTTTGAAGCAAACATCAGAAATACACAAATATTTGAGAGACTGAAGAATGTTTTTTAGTCAACGTACATTCAAATTATGGCCAATGGCATGATTTATTTAAAATATATATTTTAGAGATATTCCTGGAAAAAAGTGGTACAATTTCTCCAAAATCATTTCTAGAAGTGGTAAAAATTCTCAAAAAAAGTTTAAATAAATCTAGAAAAAAGTTGTAAGATTTCCCAAAAACAATAAATAAATAAATACAAGTTACCAAAAAAAGTGGTAAAATTTAATTTAAATTATTATTATTATTATTATTATTATTATTATTAATAATAATAATAATAATAAAGTGGTAAATTTTTAAGAAAAAGTTGGGGACCCCCTTGAACCCTCTCAAGGAACCCCACTTTGAGGACCACTGGTTTAGGGGACCCGAAATTAAAACTTCTGAACGATTCCGATGGAATTGAAACGTTAGAACCGGTTCCATCTGGTTCTCGATTCTCTGTGCCCAACCTAGGGCTGCACAATTAATCGAATTTTAATCACGATCACGATTTTGGCTGCCACGATTAAATTAAGATGATCGTCACGATTATTAACATGTAAAAAAACGGGCTGTGCTGCATATCAAATCAAGCGCTTTCTCAACCAATAGTCCACCAACCACCAGGGGGCGAACGAGAGGTCAGGGCTCCATGAAGCTGCCTAACTAACAAGCGAGCGCATCCTCCCTTTACATGTTGTTTACAGTCCAGAGTGTATGTCCCGGCCGGTCTGCGCCTTCAAATGCTGCTGTACTGTGTCACCTTCTGCGCCCGGTGTTACGTCTCACTCAGACTGTATGGATCTCACTCTGCAGTGAGAGTGAGACGATGTCGGCAGCAGACGGTGACAGTAGACATGACGTGTGTCTGTGTCTGGTCAGTCAGCAGCACCTCAGGCTGTCTACTGTCGCCGTCTCGCTCTGGATCGGATCGAGGTCGGGCTGCGGGGTGGTCTCAAAGCTGGACCGAGACCCCGTCACCCCATGCGGCCGTTTTGGTGTTAATTACATACGTCGTGTAAATAACGGCCGGTAATGGCGATCTATGGCCGTTTTGGTGGCAGCACAGTTGAGCTAGGCCGACCTGCTGGACGCTGCCTGTGTGAAAACACTTGGTCTGTTCATTAAATGTTTTTAATTCGTTCCAAATTGCTGCTGAAGCGTCCGTGCTGTGCTTTGGTCCATGCTAGACAGACTCTTGCCCACACATCTCTGTGTATCATTGATGGCAAAAATTTATTTTTACTATAGCCTACTTTGAAATTACATTTCAGAGCCTGTACTTTCTTCTTTTATTTGAGTAAAGGAGTTGAATCAGCAGCTACTTCTACCAGATTTATTTTTTGTTTTTTACACAAGTATCTGTACGCTACTGTACAGAATGACACCTCTGCACTGTGCAATGGCATTTATTTTTCGCTAGCCCTTTGTCTTGGGTAAATTTTATTTTAGGCTATTATTTATTTTTATTTTACGTTTTATTTTGAACTGAAAGCCTTGTTCACATAGCCTATTGTTTGTTTCAAATAGAAAGTGCAATAAAAACATGTTTTATCCAACATAATGTATAATCGTGATTAATAATCGTGATTTCAATATCGACAAAAATAATCGTGATTATCATTTTGGCCATAATCGTGCAGCCCTAGCCCAACCCAAACTATAAAACGCGACCAACGCGGCAACAACTGTGGAGAAGATTCTAATCCGGCCCACAGGCACCATGTACCCCATGTTTGACAAGTGGAAATCCCATTTACAGTGTATTCATTGCTAGAGTTGTCACGATACCAAAATGAGTACTCACGATACTATACCAGACCAAGACCGGGTCCAGTTTATCAAAGCTTGGCCACCACGCTGATGCACGGGTCGGTTAGAGCTGCGTTGAGTTATAGCCTACTTTCATACTCTTCATGCAGTGCTAGCGGCTGTTTGAGTCATTAGACTCACTGGTCATCTCTTTCCCGTCTCTCTTTTCACCAACAGCTGTGTGATTAGTCCGCTGTGCACACTGATGCCCATTTTAAACAGAGATCCCACTATTTTATGGATGCCCTACATTTATACCAACTTTAATGGAAAACACTGTGTTTATCTGAACTTGACTTATCTACTTATCATTTATGATATTGCTCATGTCTGGACTCACCGAGCCTTCCTGCAGTTCCTCACAGCTGGGATCAGTCTCATTCGTCCCTGAGCTGATGTGTTGTACTTCTTCAGGTCCAACTCGTCCACAACCTGCTCTGACATCTGCAGCATGTAGGCCAGAGCTGAACACTGGATCTCAGAGAGTTTCTTCTCTGATCTGTTCTCTGACTCCAGGAACTGTTGGATCTGCAGATGAACTGACTGGTCCTTCATCTCCGTCAGACAGTGGAAGATGTTGATGCTTCTGTCAGGAGAGATTCTATCACTGTTCATCTTCTTGAGGTTGTTGATGGTTCTCTGAATGGTTCCTGGTCTGTTGTCTGTCTGACCCAGCAGACCTCCTAACAGCCTCTGGTTGGACTCCAGAGAGAGGCCATGAAGGAAGCGAACAAACAGGTCCAGGTGACCGTTTCTACTGCTGAGGGATTTCTGCATGGCTCTTTGCAGGAAGACATCCAGGGGTGGAAGACTGCTCGCATTGAGTCCAAAAAACTCAGGAATCTTTTTAAAGACAGACTTTTGGTTTGAGTTTCTCTCTTCGTCGTCTTCTCTCAGAAAGTTCTTGAGAACCTGTGTGTTCCTGTTGGTGAAACAGTGGAACATGTAGACTGCAGCCAGAAACTCCTGAACACTCAGATGAACAAAGCAGTAGACTGTTTTCTGGAAGATCACACTCTCTCTTTTGAAGATCTCAGTACAGAGTCCTGAGTTGACCAAGGCCTCTGTGACATCCAGACCACACTGCTCCAGGTTTTCTTGGTAGAACATGATGTTTCCTTCCTCCAGCTGTTCAAACGCCAGCCTCCCCAGCTTCAGAAGAACTTCCCTGTCGGCCTCCGTCAGCTCCTGTGGACTCGTCTCATGTCCTTCACCGTACTTGTTCCTCTTCCTCTTTGTCTGGACCGGCAGGAAGTGTGAGAACAGGTCAGTGGTGGTCTTGGGCAGATCTCCTCTCTGGTCTGTGGTCAACATGTGCTCCAGAACTGTAGCACTGATCCAGCAGAAGACTGGGACTTGACACATGATGTGGAGGGTCCTAGACATCTTGATGTGTGAGATGATTCTTCTGGACAGATCTTCATCACTGGACCTCCTCCTGAAGTACTCCTCCATCTGGGCGTCAGTGAAGCCTCGGACCTCTGTTACCCTGTCAACACATGTAGGAGGGATCTGATTGGCTGCTGCAGGTCTGGAGGTGATCCAGACTAGAGCCGAGGGAAGCAGATTCCCCTGGATGAGGTTTGTCAGCAGCACGTTGACTGATGACGTCTGTGTGACATCAGACACAACCTCCCTGTTGTTGAAGTCCAGTGACAGTCGGCTTTCATCCAGGCCGTCAAAGATGAAGAGAAGTTTACAGACAACCAGCTGCTCTGCTGTGACCTTCTGTAATGTTGGATGGAAAACATGGAGCAGCCTGAGAAGACTCAACCGCTGATCTCTGATCAGGTTCAGCTCCCTGAACGAAAGCAGAACCAGCAGACTGACATCTTGGTTCTCCAAGCCCTCAGCCCAGTCCAGAGTGAACTTCTGCACCGAGAAGGTTTTTCCAACGCCAGCGACGCCGTTGGTCAGAACCACTCTGATGGGTCTCTGTTGGACAGGTGAGACTGTAGAGACATTGTCTCTCTGTTGGACAGGTAAGTCTTTAAAGATGTCGTTGCACTTGATTGGAGTGTCCTGGAGGGTCTTCTTCTTGGACGTTGTCTCCAGCTGTCTCACCTCATGTTGGGTATTAACCTCTTCACTCTGTCCCTCTGTGATGTAGAGCTCAGTGTAGATCCTGTTGAGGAGGGTTACACTTCCTGTTCCACTTTCTGTTCCCTCAGTTCCTTCAGTCACTCGTTCACATCTGCTCCTCAGACTGATCTTATGTTGATCTAAAACCTCCTGCAGACCACCATCTGCTGAGAGAGAAGAGAAAGAGTCAGACTGAAGACAGAGAGTCTGACTATCTGATCAGATTATTTAAGAGAAAATTAGAAATGGTGAAAGTCATCACTCATAGTTGATCTTTTATTTTTTGATTTCTCAAGTTTTGGGAGAAGAACTGAGACCATCAGAGACACTCTGATTTTTAATAATGTAGCCTCTTGGATAAGATGTGAAACGTCTTTAACAATCTACAACCAAGTCCAGTTGACCTAGATCCAACTTTGTCAGAGTATGTTAATGTAACGCTGAGTGCTTGTTATTGTCATCTGAACTGAACGTTTGGCTCATGGGTAAAAACAGCACAGGAACAGCTTCTTCAGGACAACTTCTGTGCTTTTGTAAACAAGTTTACTTGTTTATCACTCCACCCAGTCCAACCCAATGAAAACATTGAGGACAAACTACATACTAGAATGTAGTTCCTAATTTTCACAACAATACAGAATATTTTTCTCTGATTGGCTGTCTGCAGTCCACCTCTGGTTCTGGGTCTTTGTCCACACTGGGGACAGGAGGGGGGTCCTGAAGAACCAGGCTGGTCCCAGTATAAGGTGAAGCATTGTCTGCAGAACCAGTGTCCACAGCTGGTGGAGACTGGATCTTTCAGGACGTCCTGACAGAGACCACAGCAGGACAGCTGCTGGTCCACAGAGACACCACTCCTCTTCCTCCTGCAAAGACATTTCTGTTTCAACAACATGTCACAATCACTGTTGAAATGAGACGGGAGAAGACAGTGACGGGAGAAGACAGTGACTAAGGAAATTGAGATCTGGACTGAGGACTGTACGGAGGAGATGAAATGCGAGCTGGAGACTACCGATTGGCTATTTCTTAACTCATGTGACACCCCTCATGAACTAATTGACACTTTTACATCATATCTGTTGTTTAATGAAAGTAAAATCACTCGTACTAAAACTGTAAGAATATTTCCTAATAATAACCTATGGATGTCTAGTGATCTTAAGGAATGTATCCGTGAGAAAAAATGTGCTTTTAAAAATGGTAATATTGAGTTACTTAAGGAAAAAAGATGTGAACTAAGATCTAAACTGAGTAAAGCTAAAATAGAATATAAAGATAAAGTTGAGTGTCACTATTTCTCAGGAAATGCCAAGAAAGCATGGGAAGGTTTAAATGTGATGATGGGCAGGGAAACTAAGCAAAAGCGTACCCCCCTGTCACACCCCTCTCCATCTTTTGCAAATGATCTAAATGTCTTTTTCAGTCGTTTTGACAAGAATGATTTTAGTGCTGAACGTGATAGTGTGTGTAGGTCCATTGTGGGATATGTCCCCATTACACTGAATGAACATGAGATTGCAGTCAGCCTGTCTAGTATTAAGCCAAACTCGGCCCCGGGGCCAGATGGCCTGAGAGGGAGAGTTTTAAAAGAAAATGTTCATGAACTTAAAGGTATTGTGCTGGAGTTATTCCAGAACTTGCTTAATTCTTTAACAATGCCCAAATTATGGAAAATGTCTTATATTGTGCCTATCCCTAAAAAACCTGGAGCTACTGAATTAAAAGACTTCAGGCCTATTGCTCTTACTTCTATCTTAGGAAAATGTTTTGAGAGAGTTATAAGCAGACAAATCACAGCGTCAGTTTCTAACAGTTTAGATCATCTCCAGTTTGCTTACAAAAGTCAGAGGGGAACTGATGACGCAACTGTCAGTATGTCCCACACCCTGTCAAAGCACCTTCAAGCCCCCTCCCACCTTGCTAGGGCCCTATTTATCGATTTTACCTCGGCCTTTAACAGCATGCAGATTCACATCCTGCTGCAGAGACTTATCGACATAGGAGTAAATGGTGGTATTATCCACCTTGTTAGGGACTTCCTCTCTGACCGCCCTCAACAGGTCCTGGTTAATAATACTCGGTCCGACATCACTGTGCTTAACACCGGCGCCCCGCAGGGGACCATTTTATCCCCATTACTTTTTTCCATATACACAAACGAATTCCAATTAGATCTGGAAAAGTTTCGTTTGTTCAAGTATGCAGATGATATGGCCCTGGTTGCCTTATTAAAGAAGGGGGACATAGTCGGAGAGGAAGTATATAGAGCACATGTGTCATCTCTCCAGAAGTGGTGTGATGAAAGTTCCTTAGAGATCAATGTAACAAAAACTCAGGAACTTGTCTTTCATGAAAAGGACCCTGTGCAGCCCCTTATAATCAGGGGACAAATTGTAGAGGTAGTAGACAAGTTCAAATATTTAGGTACATATATTGATTGTAACCTAAATTTCAGTGAAAATACAGACCATATTTTTAAAACCTGTAACCAACGTCTCCATCTACTGCGCAAGCTCAACTCCTTTAGAGTGAGTAAGCACATTATGGAAACAGTTTATAAGAACCTGATAGAGGGCATTCTAACTTTCAACATGGCAATGTGGTATGGTAATCTAAATATTAAAGGAAGAAGCAAGCTGCAGAGAATAGTAAACCTTGCCTCAAAAATCATAGGGACAAGACAGAAACAATTAAGTTGTATTTACGAGGAAGTGCTTAGGAAAAAAGCTGTCAAAATAGCAAATGATCCCTCTCATCCTCTCAATAGGGAGTTTGAACTTCTTCCCTCTGGTAGACGTTATAAAGTACCAAGGGCAAATCGTAATATTTTTAAAAATTCCTTTATTCCTAATGCAATTGGGGCACTGAACACCATGACCCGTTGATGCGTTGATGCGATGATGTGTTGTAATGTAACTGCCACTGCTGTCCTGCTTTTGCCATGAAGATGTCTGTGTGTAAGTGTTGTTGATGTTTTGTTGTTGTCCTGCTTGTTGTTGTTGTTATTGTCTTGCCTGTTGTTTTTTTTATGAGACCAAAAACAAATCTCCACATCGTGGACAAATAAAACTAACTAACTAACTAACATGGCTGTCTGTCACCCGATGACCCTGAGTAGAGTAGCAAATCAACTTTCTCAAGTCCAAGAATCACTCCTAATCCCCCAGATATTTGAGAGACCTCCAAAGGTTCCTCACTGGTTAGGAGCTGACAGTAGGCAAGGGGACGGCACTAAGGAGAGAGAGAGAGAGAGAGGTGTGCGCAAACGTTCTGGGAGTAGTTGATCAAACCACATTGTTTGGACAGAGCAGGCAACATCCCTGTCATAGGTTTATAAGCAGGGTTCAAACTTAACTTTTTTGCTCACTGGCCAACTGGCTAGTGAGCTTTAAAAATCTACTGGCCAGAAAGATTTTTTACTGGCCAAAAATTATGTATAGCTGTTTTGTATATATTTCATTGTGTTGAACTGTTATAATACACTCATAAGCATTTTTAACACATATCATAGCTATTAGCATATTTTTGTGAGTCAAGTTTGCCTTTTTTTCCTAAAAGGTTTATTTTAGGGATGCACATGGTTAACCGTTTAACCATTAACCTGTAACAAGAACTTGACTGAATAATACTATCAGTTATTTATATATATTTATTTATTAGCTCCTTATGTCGTCAACTCATGGGGGTGTGTCGACATGTGCAGACTTCCACTGCCTTCAGTTATATTATTTAGTAGCTAAAAGTTTCACAGGAGGACTGACACTGTGCACCATGAAGGAAGATCAGACAATAAATGTAGCCTACACGGACATAGATGTGCATCACCTGTAATAACTGCGCTGCAATAAAAAAAATAAAATAAAATAAAAGACGTTGCAGCTCTCCTGCAGCTCCACAGAGGAGCTGTCAGAGGAGGTCTGCTGTTCCTCTCTCTTCAGTCTGGTGTTTGGCTGCACTTTCAATAAGAAAAGTGATATGAGCGCGATCAGCTGAGACAGAGCACAATGGATGTGGCATTGATCAGATATCGCAGCGCACATGTTTATTTAACGGGAAAAAAAAAAGAAAGAATTTGAGCGATGTTTTTTTTTGCCGTTAAATACACATGTGCGCTGCGATATCTGATCAATGCCACATCCATTGTGCTCTGTCTCTGCTGATCGTGCTCATATGGAACTTTTCTTATTGAAAGTGCAGCCAAACACCAGACTGAAGAGAGAGGAATACACACGTGCGCCGCGAGCGTTGCAATCGGTCACAAATCATTGCTATACGGCATGTTGTGCACGACACCGGCTCACAACCCAAGCGTCACAGCCGGGTCGGGAGGAACAGTCACAACAACGAAGTAGTTGGATTTTTTTCACTCGCCAGAGTGGCCAGTCAGCCGGCTTCCTTTACTCGCCAAAGCATCAAAGTTAGTCGCCACTGGCGACTGGCGACCGCTAATTTTGAACCCTGTTTATAAGGATCGTAATCTCACCAATAACCTCACACAGCAGAGCTTTCAGACAGAATTAAAGGTCATCACTCGCCACTGGAAAAATGCAAAAACGTAACGCTGAATTAAAGCAGAAGTAAGCGATCCGGTCGTTTTGGCTAACTTCCTGTCAGCCGATGGAGTTAGCAGTCCCCGCCCTCGTCCCTACGTCACCACATTCACGCGCATCCCTTGGCTGCACACACAGAGAGGACCGCCCCTATATGCTGTTCTCTCTCCTCATTGGATAAAGGTAAGATACAAGGAAAGTTTTCTCCTCGGCTTACAGCAGAGCAGAGTGACTGACAGACCTGTGTTTCAGACCAAACACTCTATATAAGTGATTGCTGTCGGAAGATATAATTATTTAAGACTTATATTAGCACATTCACCTTACTTCTGCTTTAATGAATTGGAAAGATTAGGAAACATTTATTTTTGATTCATTCCCAATGTAAGCCTGTATAGTTTGTATTATTTTGTAGAAAGAAGGATGTGTAGGGTCAGTCAGTCATTAACTGGGTCCAGTGTCCTCTTTAGTCCCACCTGAAACAACATAGAAATCCTTGTCCCGAAAAACAGTTTTACCCTCAAACTCCACAGTTCAGTTCTATACAATTATCAATGTTTTCACATGTTTTCAGCAACGTATTTAAATGTTTACAATCAAATCTCACTTTACGCGGACTTAAAGTTTGGTGTTGCAGCTACAGAGCATGTGAGTCCATGTGAACTATAAATTACATTCTAATTTCTTATAACATTTATTTGGTTTGAGTTGTAGAAGTGAGTGTGCATGTGATGGGATTGAGCTGTTCATGGAGTATATTGCCTTTGTTGCTGTTTGTGGATGCAGAATGTAAACTGGAGTGATGTTGTCATGTAGTTTGGAGTAGTTGTGTTAGTGAGACTGGCCTGTAATGTAACAGTTGTAGTTTCAAGTACATGTTGTGTTGATATGAAGATACACCACCTGTATATGGTTTCTTATGTTTCTATTCTGTTTCAGAAACCGGTCACTGGAGGGATGGATCAGCTGATTGTGGGCGTGTCTGAATCCATCTATTGAAACTGCAGAGGTTGGGTCTCTGAGGTTTGTTGTGAACCTTCAGAGTCTGATGGATCTGATTCCTGTTTTTTCTCTGTTTCCTTCGCATGAGTCTAATGACTGGATCATCTTCAGCTCAGTTTACAGTAGAAACTGTCTCTTACTGTGACTCTGAAGGTCCAGGTCCAGGTCCAGGTCCAGATCCAGATCCACATCTGAACCCTAGAGGCCATTCTTTGGATTGGTCACTCTTGATGGACAGACAGATGGATCCTGGAGACTCTGCTCTCAGTCTGTGGTTCTGACCTCTGCAAACACAAACATCACATCAATCACTGATCAATTCTCTGATGACAGAGGCATTGTGGGAAGTCTCCAGTGACATCAGCGTCCAGCACCACACACTGTAGTGAAGGATGAAAGCAACACAACAGCATCCATAGACAACAGTAGACTCAGTCAGTTATTAACTGTGTCCAGTGTCCAGCTGCTGAACATCTGTCCCACATCAGCTCTACAGAGGATCACACACTGACACTGCTCAGCATCTGGATCCACTGGCTCAATGAAGACATAACAACAGGAGGACAAAACACACACACACACACACACACACATAAGCCAAAACAACCGGAAAGACGCGCAGCGACGTGTGTGTGCACGCATGGTTACTTTGTTGCGCACGCGTGCGTTGTTACGCGCAGGTTGTATTTCACGCGTGACAAAAGCTGCGTACGTATGAAGCAGCGTGTGCACGTCTGTCAGTCACTGTTTGACAAATTATGATACGCGTTCACACGTACGTGCGGTCGCAGATGTTGTTGCTGCGCAGCAGGAAGTTGATCTGCACCGTGCGCACCATTCGCGTAACATGAACGTGTAATGTAGTTGGCCTTTTCATTTTAGTCAACCAGGGGAGGCAGCAGTGAGCCAGACTTTGCCTGCCGGACGAAATGAAGAAGGAGAAGAAGAAGCAGAAGGAGGAGAAAAAGGAGAAAGGAAAAGACCCATGAGATAATTATATTATAGACAGGAGGAGGCTCAGTGATGTCATGTCTTTTTATGCTCCATGGTTGACACTGATTCTGCATTGATATTTCAATTTCAACCTTCCTGATGGCTCGACAGTTTTGTTACAGTATCAATATAATTATTAATAAAGTGTAAAAAAAAAAAAAAAAAAAAAAAACTCGGCCGGGACAGTGGTGCAGCCTCTGTGCAGCTATTCAGGTGCACAAACCTAACGCACATCTCCAGCTGGGTCCGTGTACGTTTCAGGCTGGTTTTTTGTAAACCAAAATCAAATTATGGTCAAATTTTGATTGCCTTTTCGATTTTGATCTTAAAGGACAATTCCGGTCGAATTCAACACGGGGGTGTATTTTCATATCATTTTAGGTCTAAAAGAATGAATCTGAAGATTTTCAGTTTAATTGCTCCTGTTTTGCGGTAGCTGCGTCTGTCCCTGCATCGCCACGGCAGCAATGAATGGGAGTGGATGTAAGTTCCGCTGTTTAGGCTGTTTTCAGCCCTCAAAGCCGCAATTTTTTTCCACAGACAGCGTCAGATGGCTACTCAAACATGCACCGAGAAGTTTATTTACTTCAAGCAAGTCGACATGTTTGTAAAAGTAGATCTAATTCAAAGTCTCCCGGAGTCTCGCGCGAGCCCGAAGTTGCAGTGCTGGTGTATTCAGGCGCAGTAGGAGCTACCGTTTGTGTCATAAACACAGGAATATCAACTCTTTACTTGCTTGAAGTGTACATTTTTTTTCCACAGACAGCGTCAGGTGGCTAATCAAACATGCGCCGAGAAGTCTTTTTTACTTGAAGCAAGTAAAGAGTTGATATTCCTGTGTTTATGACACAAACGGTAGCTTTTCCCACTGCTCCTGAACACACCGAGCACGGCAACTGGGTCTCGCGCGAGACTCCGGGAGACTTTGAATTAGATCTAGTTTTACAAACATGTCGGCTTGCTTGAAGTAAATAAACTTCTCGGTGCATGTTTGAGTAGCCATCTGATGCTGTCTGTGGAAAAAAATTGCGGCTTTGAGGGCTGGAAACAGCCTAAACAGCGGAACTTACATCCACTCCCATTCATTGCTGCCGTGGCGATGCACGGACAGACGCAACTACCGCAAAACAGGAGCGATTAAACTGAAAATCTTCAGATTCATTCTTTTAGACCTAAAATGATAGGAAAATACACCCCCGAGTTGAATTCGACCGGAATTGTCCTTTAAACAAGACACAGACAGTCCACAAAGAGCTTCTGAACATTTCCTCCTCAGTTTGTCCCAGGCGGCGGCAGATAGTTTTTAATTTAATTTTTTATATATATATATATGGCTTGAACGCCATTATATGAGACCAGGCTATTAATTGAATACTGACTGATTGTTTTGTTATTTGAGGAATATAGCTATATTATGATCTGCTGCAGTAACGTTCGCCACCTTGTGGAATAATGCTGCATGGGGCTGGGTGATAGACCAGCTCTTCTCAGAGACTCAACCCGACCCTGAGGTCTCCAACCCCGGGCATATTTGGCAGGTGGCAGCGGCCCCTTTATGGTTCTTTTCTACTCTTTTCAGTCACATGAGATCCAGTCCCAGACCTCGGCTACAGTCCGGGATTTCATCAGGCTCCCTTCCCGGCACAGGGCACTCTAATTAGAGCAGCTTAGATGAGGGGAATCGCCGTGCGTAATGGTTGCGCGTAATGACAGCTCCTCGCCGTTGAAACACAATAAGCTGCGCTACTTCTTGCATGTTTGTCTCATGGCACGGTGGAGCCTACACAGAGGTACACAAACAGGTGGATCAGGCTGCAAAGAACTCCGCTGTGAAAATGATCTGACTGAATGGAAGCAAAGCAAAGCGCTACAGCGCAGCGGGGACAGAGACCCAGCGCAGCGAGGAGAACAGTACATGAGGAAGATGAGTTAACGATCAGCTTGTGTGAAAAAATAAACACAGCTGTGAAAATGTATCCATGTGCTCAAAACACAACATTTACAAAAAAAAAAAAGATTTTATAGGCCATTCATCTAATACTCAACACTCAACAGCTTTGTGTTTCAATTTTATTTTGTGTATTTCAAAATAAAAATCCAATAATCCAATCATTTTTTGTTTTTTAATTCCCATTCATCAAAAGAAAATCCAATGACCAAAAGATACACTGACCCGTGGCTGTAACACGAGTCACTGGGCTTTTATTTGGAGTTCAGACATTTCCGGTCTGTCATCGGCGTTAATGTGTTGTTTAAGATCAAAAACAAAAAGACAATCAAAATTTGACCGTAATTTGATTTTGGTTTGTAACACCGGCCAATGTAATAATGCCCACAAACGTAATAAACCACAAACGTAATAAAAATATGCAGCTTTTAATGTAATAATCCTGCAAACGTAATACATTTTCCACAAACGTAATAGCCGCTGCCTACTACAAACGTAATACGCGATTTCCCACAAATGTAATAACTATTACGTTTGCGGAGCTTTATTACATTTGTGGGGAAGTGAAAATCTTCAATTTTCAATGTAATAAAATGTAATAACGCAATGACTAATGGTCGTTGTGTTGGTTGTTGTTGTTTATATCTACTAATAGCCTACTGACTGTGCGAAATCCAGCTGCTGACTCTCCGCTCCACGATCACGGAGAGCCCACCCCACCCACCCCTCAAACAGCGCATCTCTCTCTCTCTCTCTCTCTCTCTTCCTCCCAACCGTGTACCTATCACAATCAATCCTAAGCAAATGTTTATAGAAGCATCTGCAGGGCGTGTGTGTCATAAGCAGGAGGACAAAAATGTACGCAAAAGATGCAAAAGAAAAGAAAGAGGCATCTCTCTCTCTCTCTCTCTCTCTCTCTCTCTGGCAGTGACATGCTGTCATTCATTCATATTTCAGCACTGAGACAGTGGACAGCGGCTTGGTCATATTCAGCACTACTAAGACAAAATATCAGCAGTTCCCCGATAAATCCATGGCACTGTACATATGAGGCAGAAAGAGAACTCAACACTGTCTTCTCCCGAAGTAGAACAATATTATATAAATAAATAAATATATGATAAAGACAACGTTTCGAGCGACTGGCTCTTCGTTGTATTTGACTCCGTACAGCAACAATAATAATAATCATAATCATAATAATGACTATATAAGACCCCCCTACAGTTGAGCAGTTTGCAAGTAGCCTATGGTGTGTGTTTTAAATAGATAGCCTGGATAGTTTTACGCATGCCTCTGTCAGGCATACAACAACCACTTCATGCAGTTTAGTTAATTTTTTTCTTTTGGATTTTTGTGCGTATTATGGAGACGTTTTAGTCCATGTTTGTATTATGTTTGCAGGATTATTACATTGAAAGCTGCATATTTTTATTACGTTTGTGGGCATTATTACATTGGCGGGCGTTACATGGTTTCCTCGTTTTTCCGTTTCAAAACCAAAAAAACAAACAAAAAGCAACTTTGTTTTTCTGTTATTCTGTTTTAAAACAAAAACAGAATAACGTGGAAAATTAAGTCTTTGACTTTTCTATTGTTTTGTTATTACGATATTTGGAAACTTCGCTCCACAGCGGCCAGGTCCCGGAGCAACTCTCTCCACACCCCCCGCTTGCGTCCGCTCCCCACCCCCCACCCCCCGGCCGGAGCTCCGTGGTCCATATGCCATCCCTGCACCAGAGTTCCCCGGGTCACGCTGCTGATCCGCCCCGCGGGGCAGGCAGCTCACAGCGGCCTCCTCCTACAGCGGATCGCTCCGTCCCGGACCGGGGAGCGACGTCGCCGCAGCCGCCACTGCCGCTGTGAGCTGCCTGGTCAGCGGGGCGGAGCAGCAGCTTGACCCGGGGATGGCATCTGGACCACGGTCCACAGCGTCTCAGACCCAAGGTGTGGAGAGAGTGGCTCCGGCTGGCCACTGTGGCCAGCTGGGACACAGATTATTCTCTCTGTCTTCATTGAACAAATAAATCATGTCATGCAACAGCCTATATATCTGTATCTCTGTATTGGATCGACTGCACCATCTACTGGATGAAAATGAAAATGCAACACAGAACAACTAAGTTACACTACGCGTCACGTTACGCGTAGTGGTGCACACCGGGCAGATCAACTTCCGGCAACAACATTAGTCAAACAGTGAAAGACAGACGTGCACAATCTGCTTCATACGAACGCAGCTTCTTGTCACGCGTGACACAGTTTGCGCACGTCGTTTCCGCGTACGCGTGAGCGCCTGACAAAAATGTTCAATCAGCTTCACGCGAGCGTTAATGCGTGCGTTCGCTGAAAAACGCATGAATGTTACACGTGGTCACTACGCGTAGTGTGATTACAGGCGTGCAGCAGTCATCACGCGTGAACGTGCGCGTGAAGGGGGGGCCATTATAAGTCAATGATGAAACTACATTACACGTCAGGCGCTGTCTGCTGCACAGGCGTCAAAGCACGCGGGTGTGACACGTCCAGTTGATAGGTGCGCACGTAATATGACACGATTGTACCGGCATACACACACACACACACACACACCTACTGAAGATGTGAATGTGTAAAAACCCAAAGAACCAGGAAGTCATTCATTAAAACTAGTTTCCCAGGATTCCCTGACTGGGTGGAGGCGGAGCACGCTGAGGACCTGCACTACCTGTTTGGTGAAAACTTCACACACAAGAAACATTACATCAACTGCAGCAACTCAACACACTTGGCTAAGTGGGCGTTCAGGTTTGTATCAGGTCTCTTACTGTGAGTCTGAAGGTCCAGGTCCAGGTTTTGGTCCACGTCCAGGACTGAAGTCTGGAGGATTTATTTTGGGCTGGTCACTCTTCAGAGACAGACAGGTGGATCCTGGAGACTCTGGTCCGTCCTCCTCTTCCTCCACATTAACACTCATCTTCAGTCTGAAAGGGAAACCAGTACACACACACACACACTGTTATTACTATTATAGATATTATTGAAGTAACAACAATAATGTTGCATTGACACTCACCCGTCCCTAAAATGGCATCTGAGTCTGAACTCGCTGAACACTGTCTGTACCTGTTCAACACCTGTAGCTTTCATGGCTCCTCCTCCTTTTACTGGAAATCACATGACTCTCTGTCAGCGTGTGTCGTTCAGGTACAAGTTGTTCAAACCAGTTGTTGTTTTATTGACTCACCTGACCAGCTTTCAATTAAATCTAATCCAACTGTATGAGATAATTAATGATGGAAATCAATAAATACATACAGCATAAATCAGCTCCATATAGTACAAAGGTGTCAGGAGAAGCTGAACATCTGGAACATCTGTAATCAGCCACCAAGACTAAGTGAAGAACCCACTAGAACACCTAAAAAGCATGACAGTATCTTAATAAAAGAAACAAGTGAATGTAATGTTGGAGTAACTCCTCCCACAAATTAAACAAACCCAGAAATGAAATGTTAAAGTAATAACTCAGTTGTTTTGAGTTCACTTTAGTTTAGTTTAGTTTAACTTTATTTTCCACCTAAGTGGAAATGTGTCTTTAACTAAAATGACAGTACAGACAATCCATATAAGTGGACAAGAAATAACATCAAACAAACAGTAGCAGTAATAGGTAAAAAAAAAAAAAAAAAATCTACTTGAAATCAAGTGCAGTCATTTGCATTGAGTTCTTGTATAGCACATGGAACAAAAGATTTCTTATAGATGTTATTGCCTGCCCTTGGAACCCTGAATCAGTGGCCTGATGTGAGCAAATCAAATTCAATTCAATTCATTTCAATTCAATTCAATTCAATTCGAATTCAGGTTTTCATAAGTATTAAAGGAGCATTAACGCAAATACAGCAGTAATAGAATAAAATAAGCTGAAATATGCAAAAGGTCAGGAGCTATAACTAAATTCACAAAGAAAATAGCCAACAGTGTAGTGTCTGTGGGGCAAATGCAGAATTTGTCTTTGTCGGAATGTGTGTGTGTGTGTGAGTTACTACGGTTACGGCGACACTCCCGTCCCCCGGATATTTCTGCAGCTGGATTTACATGATCCGGTCTGAGACATGAAACTCATGGACTGAGGAGTCGTCCCACTGCGGTCTGCACGTCACACCGACCATCGTGCATTTGTAGGAGGAAGTTGTAGTTGCTGTTGTTGTGGCTGTGTGCAACGTAGAGCTGCTGCTTATCCGGGCGGACACACAGCTGCTCAAACCATTTCTTACCTTCACTCTGGTGTCTAAAACAGGCAGCAGCATCAGTCATCCAGCACCAACAACAGGTTAATAATCCACCGATATTATTCCCGTTTTGATCGTTACTCACGGTCTGCCCGTTTCATCCATTTGCACTATGTGAAAGAAAAAAAAAAGTTTTTAGCGGCAACAACAGCCGTAGGTGTTTCTGATCCCGGCTCCACCGTGTTGTGTCCCCCAGTCTCCTCCCACCGGGACACGGCTGCTGCTCAGCTCGGACGCCGTGTGTCATGGGCGCCGGGCGGTCTGGACCGGGTCTGGACTCGGTACCAGGTCCAGAAATAATTCACTGTATCGTAGTGTCTGCTTCTCCTGTCAGGACACTTGAAGCTAAAGCTAAGCTAACGTTAGCTAAAAACTTTATTTTTTTTCACACAATGCAAATGGATGAAAGATGCTGACCGGTAACGAGATGTAAACGGGAACAGCATGGTGGATTATAACCTGTTGCAGCTGGATGACTGCTGCTGCTGAGACTGTTTTAGACACCAAGAGTGAAGGTAAGAAATATTTCCTGGAGTTTTATCAGCTGTGTCAGTGCTGAGGACTGGGGTGTGTGGTGGAGTGTGTGTGAGGTCACTTTCCTGTCTTTATTTCATGAAGACGTGTACATGTTGTACAGGTTGTGTATCAGAGACGTTCAGTGAAGTCCAGCTCTCCTGCCATGGGGCGTGGTCTCTTTACCTGCAGCGGACACACCCACACCGTCCGGAAGCAGAGAAAACTGCTCATTTATTGACAACTTTGTTGCAGAATTTTATATACTTAACAACTTTTAGTCCTCCAAATTTGACAGAGTGGTTAATAATATGTTTTCCTGTGGTATTATAAACTTAAAACACATATTTATTCTTGGTTTACCCGGTCTTTAATACCAAGAAAAGAACAGGGCTTCCTCCAGGGCCGGGGCCGCTATGGTTAAAGCGAGTGAGAGGGGGGTGGGGGAGTGATGGCGTCAACTAAAATGGGAGCACCACAGTCCACATGTAAACACTAAGCACACACACACAGGGGTGTAACGGTACACACAAGTCACTGTTCAGTACGTACCTCGGTTCGGTACAGGTTCGGTACAACAGACACTAATTGAATGTAAAATTAAAATCTGTCTTGTGTAATAAAAGTAAAAAAAAATAAAAGAATTAAAAAAAATAAAAAAAGTCCTTTAGGAGTGTAGGATACCATTCATTAATTCTAGAGGAATACTTGACAACTGACAACTATTATAAAAAACAAAACAAGAAACTAACATCAATTGATTTGATTTGATTTGAAAATCTTTAATGTCCCCGAAGGGCAATTTGGTTTGCAACAAAAGTTCAACACAGTAGAGCTCACATAGCACACACATGATACAATAAATACATATAGTCATCACAGATTACAGTACTGTACATCCTTCCCAACAGGCTCGCCTACAGCGTATTAAGGAATCTAACGGCAGACGGGACAAAGGATTTTAAATATCTGTTTGATTTGGCCTGACAAGGGAACGTGTACCTCCTCTTAGATGGGAGGAGTGGAAACTCTGCATGAAGAGGGTGGAGAGGGTTTGCCAGAATGGCCCTTGGCTCTGGAATGGCTCTGACCTGATAAACATTATCAAGGTCATTCAAGTTAATGCCAATTGTTTTTTGGCAGAGTTTGACCACATTCTTCATCTTATTCTTATTTGATATGCTGAGGTTCCCAAACCAACAAATCATTGCAAAAGTTAAAATGGACTCAATAAAAGATGAGTAAAACAGTTTAAGAAACTTCTTATCAACGTTAAAAGACCTCATTTTCCTTAAATAAAACAACCTCTGATTTACTTTCCTGCAGATGGCATCTGAGTTGCTCTCAAAAGACAGTTTATCATCCAGGATGGTGCCTAAATACTTATAATGGCTGACTATGTCCACATCTGTGCCTTTGACAAAGGTTTGGGCTGTGACAGTTGGATTCTTACAGAAATCAATTATCATGTCTTTCGTTTTTGACACATTAAGTTGCAGATAAGAATCATCACACCATCTAACAAAATGGTCAAGGACCGGTCCGTGGCCCGCCTCATGGTCCTGCAGGAGGCTGACAATCACGGAGTCATCAGCAAATTTAATTATGTGCCTAGACTCAAACGTGTTCTTACAATCATTAGTGTACAACATAAACATAGAGGTGACAAGACACATCCCTGGGGCGAGCCTGTGGAACACAACAGAGTCCCGGACAGGGTTTCATTAACACGAGTTCTCTGAGGCCTAGTTGTCAGAAAATCAACTAACCAGCATATAGTTCCCAAATCAACACTGGGTATTTCTGAAAGCCTGTGAGCAAGGACAAGAGGCTGCATACAGTTGAAGGCTGATGAAAAATCAGCAAAACATAGACGTATGTGTGTTTTCCTGCCTTCCAGGTGCCTGACAATTAAATTCAATAGTGTCGCCACAGCATCCTCCACCCCTTTCCTGGGTTGGTAGACGAATTGAAGGGGTTCAATCACGGTCTGCGTCATAGCAAGCAAGCTCTTTTTTACCATACGCTCAAAACTCTTCATCACCACTGAGGTGAGGGCCACAGGACGATAATCATTTAATGTCTTAGGTGATGGTACCTTTGCCACGGGAACAATAGTGGATTCTTTCCATAATGTGGGAACTTTATTTAATGACAAGGACCACTGGAAAATGTATGTGAAGATTTCACTTAAGAATGGGGCACAGCATTTAAGTAGTCGGACACTTATGCCATCCGGCCCATGACTTTTCCTTGGGTTAGTCTTTTCAAAAGTGCTCCACACACTGATTTCATCTATCTGAATCCCACTGCTTACTGGAACTTCCCTGAATTTAGACAATTCTCCAGAGAAGTCAATTGAATCAAATCTCAAATAAAACTGATTTAATTCTTCTGCCAGGGTGGAGTCAGATTTGTCACTGTTAGACACTCTTTTCTTCTTGTCCTGAATTCCCATCATGGACTTAATTCCTCTCCAAGCGGAGCGAGAATTGCCCATCCTGAATTCATCTTGAACCTTGTCCTTGTACTGCATTTTGGCCAATTTGATTTCCCTTTTCACCATTTTTTGGGCTTCTTTTTGTTCAGATATATCTCCTTGATAGTAAGCTATTTTTTTCTTATTGATAGAATTCTTGAGGGATTTGCTGACCCAAGGCTTATTATTAGGATACAGTGTGATTGTCTTTCTTGGGATTATCATCTCTTCGCAGAAGGTAATATAGTTTACCACAGTGTCAGTCAATTCATCTAAATTAGTACATGAGTCTTTAAAAACATCCCAGTTCGTATTATGCAAACAGCCATTCAGTTCCCGAATAGCACTCTCTGTCCATAGAGCGACCTCTTTGCGCTCAACTTTCCCCTTCTTGAGGGCCAGCTGGTAGACCGGAGCAAGCAGGACACAGCTGTGGTCAGAAGAGCCAAGTGGAGCCAGTGGGAAGGATTTGCAAGCTCCCTTTATAGTGCTGTAGCACAAGTCCAGTATTTTACCATGTCGCGTTGGACATTTTACATACTGGTGCAAATGACCAAGATGCTGTTTCAGACTACAAGTGTTAAAATTACCAAGGACATCAGGGCATTTATTTTGCAATTGGTGCACAAGTTTAGCAATATAGGACGCTGCTTCTGCCGTATCAGTTCTGGGATGTATATAAACCACTGTCAGGAACACCTGTG
Source organism: Trachurus japonicus (assembly GCF_045865225.1). Taxonomy (NCBI): domain Eukaryota; kingdom Metazoa; phylum Chordata; class Actinopteri; order Carangiformes; family Carangidae; genus Trachurus; species Trachurus japonicus. The sequence goes on from NC_140908.1 coordinate 56,323, forward strand.
GGATTTCCCGTGGCAGATAAAATGGGCGCAGTGAGACTTGCACCAACGAGGATTGACGTACAAGCACACGCCCCCTCCCAATGATTTGCCGGTGATTTGTGCGTCACGATCAAGCCGGTAAGGCTGACCAAAACCATCAATGTCAAAATCTTGAGTCGGATCATAATCCTTCAGCCAGGTCTCGGTTAAAGCGATCACACAGGCATCCCTGTACTCCGAGATATGCTTCACATTCGCTTGAAGCTCGTCCACCTTATTTCTCAGAGACTGCGCGTTGCCAAGGATAATTGAAGGGAGCGGCAAGCGGCGGAGTCCCGGTCTCCGCAGCCGCTGACGCACACCTCCTCTCCGGCCACGCTTCCTCACTCGAGCCGCAGTCTGCTGCTGAGGGCTTCCGGGTCTCTGAAAAGTTGTATGCCCCGCCGCCACCGATGCCAGCCGGTCCGGACGGGAGTTTCCAGCCCAATTCCTCCGGATCTTCGGCGGGATGCCATCAGGTGAAATCACTGCCCCTGAATTGCTGCAGTGCATAAGGAAGTCACGGCTGTATCGGAGCCTGTCAGGTCGGTTGCTCTGTTGGACGCTTATAGCACTCCCAAGAGCGACCAGGTTCAGGAAAAAAACACTCACTAAATCCATGATGACTCAGGTATTAAAGTATTTAAAAAGACGACACACAGTCGTTAAAAACACAGGTAAAACAACAGTTAAAAACCGCAGTTCCCACAATCACTCCCACACACTCTTGCTGCGTGTCGCCATGACCAGCGCCACCCGATATGAATGAATCAATGTTGGTTAATTTAGGCTAGATGCCAGTTACTTTGGTGATGTTTCCGGTCCTGTCTGTGTTCATGTCAAGAGGCTTAAAAGCAGCATTGAATCCAAAATCATGAACAAATTAATCTAAATGATGAAGCACAAAACAAAAAGAAACACTTTAACTCTGGCTTATGAAACGAAAAGAAAAGAAACAAATCATGTCAATCTAAACTCAAAATGAAGAAAGTTGTACGCAGCACAGGGAAACTTTAAAACAAACAATATACTAGATCTTCATCAACAGGAGCAAAAGCACAGGTACTTTAAGGCTCCACACGGCTGCACATTGAAGCCCCACAAAGCAGCAGCGGTCCTGAGTGCAGAGTGAATGGCTATGGCTGATGACAGGCAGAACAAACATTTACATACCCCATCAGCGTGGTGTGGTTCAGGGAGAGAGGGAGCCAACAAACATTTTGGAACCTGCCAGCGTCTGTGCTGTCGGATGTGAATGCGCAACAGCGGACAGAGGAGTGCAGAGCGTCTGCAGCACCTGAGACCTAACCTGGAAAGGGGAAGTGTGCACCAGCTGCCAGAGAAAGGCAGCACTAAGGGTCCCTCCCTCTTATATACGCTGGGGCTCAAAGGGACGGAACCACACCAGGAGCAAAGCAAAGGGAAAGTGCTCATCCCACTACATATGCTATAAAACTGTTTTCTTGTCTGTAACAACATCTATTGCACGTCTGCCCGTCCTGGGTGAGGGATCCCTCCTCTGTTGCTCACCCTGAGGTTTCTCCAATTTTTCCCTGTTAAAAGGGTTTCTGGGAGATTTTCCTCAGTGGATGTGAGGATCTAAGGGCAGAGGATGTTGTTATGATGCCATGTATCATTTAAAGGGATATTCCAGTGTAAGTTTAACCCATGGTCCAACGCACTGTGACACCGAGTTAGACCCCCCCTCGAGAGATGAAGTCTGCTAACCGCTAGCTTCTCTAGTTGTACCAACTTTCGCAGTGACCGCACTGTAACATAGTGAAGCAGACATCACAGAAGGGACCACACGGCTGAGTTTATGCAGTTTGAGAACAACAACAACTGGTTTCATTTTAATGGGCGCCACTATTAGTTTGAGACTGAGTTTACCGAACACGAGCTGAAGGAAATGGAGGAGAAAAGTGAAAGAGAGCTGCCGGTGGAGTCTATGTGCTGGACCTGGGGGAATCAATCATGGTGAGGTGAGTTGTTTTCATCTCTTTTCAATAGAAACCAGGCAAAGCTAACAGATGTTTGATGCCTCGTATTATGGGCTGGGACCCTGTTTGTACTGCTGATGACGTTTGGTGCTGTTCTGAGCATTATTTGTGGCTATGAGTGGCTTTTTGATCAGTTGTGTGTGGATAAATAGACTGCGCTGTTTGTTATGGTGCGGTCATTGCTAAAGTTGCTACAACTAGAGAAGCTGCGGTTAGCAGACTTCATCTTTCCAGGGGGTCTAACTCGGTGCCACGGTGCGTTGGACCATGGGTTAATCTTACGCCAGAATATCCCTTTAAGTCAAACTGTTGGTAAAAATGGGCTATACAATTAAAATTGCCTTGCCCGGTCTACCCCAACTAGGAACCCAGGATGAACAGGGAGGTCCAGCAGCTGCTATAGGAGAGGAACATCACCTTTAGGTCTGGCAACAGGGCTTACTACAGCATGGCCAGAGCTAACCTGAAGAGAGGCATCAGAGTGGCCAAGTCGGGCTACAGGAGGAGAATCAGATTCAGATTCAGATACAGATATTTTATTCATGTACTTTACATTATTATAATTACTTAAGTAAGGCGAGATACATGATTCCAGGAAAAACATGATTCTGGCGAAGGTTACATTATAAATAGTATATGATAATACGAGATACATGATTCTTGCAGAGGTTATATTATAAATACTACATAATAAGACGAAATACATGATTGTGAATCGAGGACCACCTGGACAGAAACAACAGCAGGTAGGTGTGGCAAGGTGTCCAGCATCTCACCAACTACAGGACCAGCCTCAGAGCTGCTGAAGGTGATGCTGCGCTGGCAGAGGAGCATATCTTCTTCTTTGCTTGCTTTGGAGTGGAATCACCAGAGGCAGCTACACTACACCCTACAACCCACAGCAGATTCACCCTGACAGTAGAGGAGCATGATGTCAAGCGCACGTTAGGGGCTAAAGGGATAGTTCACCCAAAATTCGAATTACACTCATTATCGACTCACCCTCATGTTGGGGCTTCAATACAAGAGGGACATTACAGATGAGCAGTATGGAGGTATTTGGATGTTTTTTGGTGTGTCTTTTTGGACGAAGAAAACTGGTATCCATTCACAACCATCATATGGACAAATACTGCTGCGCAGACCCCCTCGTAACTCAGAGAAGGCACGGAGGACTCTGAAAATTCTCACAGCTCTTAGTTGACATGAGGGTGAGTAGATAATGAGTGAAATTTGAATTTTGGGTGAGCTATCCCTTAACAATCCGAGAAAGGCTGTTGGACCGGATTGCATCTCAGGACGGGTGCTGTAGGAGTCCCCTCAGGGCTGTGTGCTGAGCCCACTGCTCTATACACTCTATACCCACAACTGCACCTCCAGCTATGACAGTTAAAAGTTTCCCGATAAGTTTTTACGAACAAATTTATTCTAGGCTGCCATAGTTCGACTGAGCACTGCGGAATTTAAAAGTGAGTTGGGATGCATCAATATAGAATTTATTGTTTTTTTAGTTATCAAATGTATTGGTTCATTTTAAAGGTATATTGAAAAACCAGACTACAACTAAGTTGCATGATGAAAAAAAAAAAAACACCAGAAACTGTTTAACCTCTTCATGCAGAGGCCATTTTTGGCAATTTCTGCCTGTTTTTGTATCACTGCAATTAAAGCTTTATAACCACAGAAGTACTAATCCCACAACTATGGTTTATGGCTTAAATGAAAGACAACCTTTGTCCCTTTACATCTATATGTATAAAATATTGAATTGAGTCATTCCATAAAAAAATGGGCTTCTGAAATAACTTTTTTTTTTGGAAAAAAAAAAAAACGAGTTTTTGGTGAAAAGGTGATATATCAAAATCCTAATTATAAAACAGGTTGAATTTTACATATATGGTTCACACACTCCCTGTCCACATATGTACCAAATTTTAGGTTGATAGGTAAAACTACTGAGGCACTATAGAGTTTTTCCAAACAGTGTCCCTTGGCGATGTACAGTGTGCAAAACCTGTCCAAAATTGTCCAATTTGGCTAAAATGCACACTGCAAGATTTTAGTGAACACCAGTTACATAAGTAAAATGCCATTTGAAAATTTAATTTATGGGGATGAATATTTAGTGTCCAAAACCCATCCAAACATGAATTTACCTATTTTCGCCTGTATTATATTGTTATTTTCCTTTATAACTCCAGAAGTAAACATCCCACAACCATCAGTGATGGCTTAAATTAACAAGGACATTTGAAATAGTTCATTTGTCTTTTATTATTATTTTAATTAAACTTGGGGCAGTAAAAACTCACTTTTTGTGGAGACTTGTAGTGCTTACTTGTTGACACTAGGGGGAGAGACAACCACAGGAACCAGCTGGGTGCAGGCTTAAGCTTTGCCCAATCAGGGATCATTATATATCAGGTCACACCTTACAGTCTCTGCTATTGGACCAAAAAGTTTTCACCCCCGTGACTTTGATTGACAGGCGACGAGAGATGCGCAAAACCGGGTGCGCAGTCTGACGGAGAATGCGAGTAGTAATAGAACTGCGGAGTTACGTAACACGCTGTGGATTATCTGGTCACGATGGAAAAAAAATCGATCAATGGATTATTTTCAAGCACATGTTCAGCTTTTAAAAAAGGGTAAGCTTGTAATTTTATTCAGTGTTTTAGTGGGTCTATTATTGATGTTTGTCCGTATTTTTCGGCACTCGAAAATGACTTCCGGGTTTGTTTGTGTTGAGTGAGCAGGCTTGTTTAAACCTTTAATGGGGTAAAAACTGCATTTTTGTTCTTTGCTTTTGTTTATATGACAGTATACGATTTTTTGGTGGTGAAAGAAGAGGTGTACAGATGGTACATATATGTTTAAATCACCTTCGTTGTTGACGTGACGTCGCTTGTGGGCTGCCGTAGTCTGATATTGTTTGAGACATTTTCAGTGACTGTGAAAAAACCGTAGCACCTAGAAACTTCTTTTTTTTTTCTACATGTTGCCGAAAGTGTCCTTAAAAGGTCTGTGGTGGAGTTTTCATTACAGCATGCCTACTTTTCGTTATATTAAGGACGCCGTTCATGTGTTATTGATTTGGGACGCCGGCGTCCCAACCACTAGGGGGCCTGCGTGAACAGGTTAAAGCAGAAGTAAGCGATCCGGTCGTTTGGGCTAATGCTGCGTTCCAGGCAGGCTTTTGAAACCGTAAATTACAGCTTCAAGTCACGACTTACGACTTTGTAGCGTTCCAGGCAACCCACTCGTGTTTTTCCGACCTGTTTTACCTGTGAAAGTGCACTATAACGGCCACTTGTAACTTCCGACCCGTGAACTCGTACCAGATCGAACTGGTACGACTTCACAGGTCGGAAAAACACGAGTTACGGGTTGCCTTGAACGCACCATAACGTCTTGTCAGCCGATGGATTTAGCAGCCCCCGCCCTCGTCATGGATCTATTGGTCCTCGTCCCTACATCACCACATTCAGGCGCATCCCTTGGCTGCACACACAGCCCTTAATGCCGTTCTCTCTCCTCATTGGATAAAACTTGTAGGATACAAGAAAAGTTTTCTCCTCGGCTCAGAGCAGAGCAGAGTGACTGAGAGACCCGTGTTTCGGTCCAAACACTCTATGTAAGTGATTGCTGTCGGAAGAAACAACTATTTAAGACTTATATTAACACAAAAATATTGCTTACTTCTGCTTTAAACATCCAAGAATGAGTTGAGTTAATGAGTTGATTGATCTGGAGGGAAACAGCTACAGATTTGGCCACCTCAGATACTCCAATCTACAGTCTGGACTCTTTTGGAGATCACTTAGATCCTTCAGGTCTGAATCTTGCAGCTTGTTGTTGTCGCTCAGGTCCAGTTCTCTCAGGTGCGTGGGGTTGGACTTCAGAGCTGAGCCCAGAGAAGAACAGCTGATCTCCGACAAACTGCAATTCTTCAATCTGAATAAAGAATAAAAGAACAACATTCATACACCTCTTCATGTCAAAACTGATTGATCATTGCTGCTGACCTCACAACAGTCAAAGCAGTGAGTCTTTATTTGAGTCAAACACTCTGACTTGAGGATTAGATTAAAATCATGTGAACAAAATTAAGACTGGCCTAACACCACAGAGCAGTCTAACATGTGTTTGTGACAGCTGCCCCTGAAGGTTGGAGTCAAGTGAACACACATTATTGATGAGGACTGAGTGAAATGAGCTGAAAGTGACCAACTGGAAACATGAGACAACAACTATTTCAAATGTCCTTCAACACATTCATTCATTCATTCAACACATCAAAGTCAATGATTCAAGTTGTGTGTGACGATCAATCAGGTTCAGTTGTGGGATAACGTACACTCCCGGTGTTCCGGACACTTTGTGACCACCTAGCACAGTAAAAAGGCCCATAACATATCAATGCGCAGAACGCCTGATTGGCTTATCTGGCTATTTGGGGGCGGGTCTTAAGAGTATTTCAACGTTTGATTGACAGATTTTGGACGAATCATTTTGAAGAAATTTTGAAAAAAATACCGGAAGACGGGGCATCCGGATTTCCGTGACTACTCACGGTACTTTGGACTAGGGCCCGACCGATTTATCGGCGAGCCGATTAAATCGGCCGATTATAGCCCGTTTGAAACTAATCGGTAATCGGCCAAAACTCGGCGATTGTCGCCGATATTTTCAGGAATAAAATGCAGGGAATAAAACTTGGTTTTACTTTGAAAAGATTCCCCCGCACCCGCGCCGACCTCATGACAAACTCCATCCACTACCACCTCAGTCACAGCACACAGCAGAGTGACTGATCTGTCTCAAAACCAGTGTTGCCACTGGCTTTCTGTTTCCCTTTTTTTTTTTTTTTTTTTACCGCGGTCGGGTTGTGAATTAATTAATTAATGCTCGTCTCCGGCCGTGTTGGGTCCGAGATTCAACAAGCCAGTCGGGGTCGGGTTTTACCGTTATACCGGCACGGCAGTATGCTCATTTATCACCAATAAACACAGTAGATGAGGGTGAGTGACTGAGCTGAGGCTGTGTGACGGGTGGGGGGTCCGCGGTGTGGAGCGGTGCGGGACTCTGACTGCAGCGGGGACTATCATGTCTCTGCTCCGTGACACTGTGAGACTGACCGCCGGTGAGCGCTGTGACACGGTGCCGGGCACGGCAGCAACCGCTGATCGCTTTTGATTGATAAGAGAGAGAGAGAGAGAGAGAGAGAGAGAGAGAGAGAAACGCCGTGCCGTGTAAAAAAAACAACAACAAAAAAGTATCACGTGTCATGACTTCCTGTATTTGGCCCTTCAAAATAAAAGCCCATATTGATTTTGACTTCATTTTGACAAGACAGGGCTCCAAATGTTTTTTTTTTTCATGCAACCAATCGACCAATGAAATTTTAGTCGGCTAATGATTTTTTGGTCGACCAGGCAGCCCTAATTTATATATTATATAATATGTATAGATATACATATAGACAGGACCACCACTGTCACACTTCTGTTGCATGTCGGGCAGACATCACAACGAGCAGGCGACGAGGGACCAGCAGCTGGAGTGGAGCAGTGGAGGTGGACCCACCGGCAGAAGAGGTGGGTACGAGCTTTACAATTGAGATGGGTAGATATAGACATAAATTGTTTTTAGGTTAAAAACTAGTGTTTTTCAGATTGATTTAAGTTGCATAACATAAGGGGAAAAAAGTGAGTCTTTCCCACTACCATGTCAGCCCTGATCAGGCCCATACGGCCTGGGTGCTGAATGTGGCCTTGAGTGGGTTAAACACACTCACGTCCAATGGCTGAAGCATGTGCATGGTGTAAGGAGGAAGGAGCAGGATCTCCACCTGGTTGGCCCGACAGAAATCAATCACCGGGCGTCCACAGTGAGTCTCATGCTGGTCCATGACGAGCACCAATGGACGCTCTAGCGGGGCATGCTTAATGAAATGCACCAGCCATTTCTGAAAGAGTTCAGATGTCAGGTAACCCTTTTCAGAGAACCTGTAGAGGCTGTCTGCCGGGCCATCCAGAGCGTAGGCCACCGAGGGAAGACACCGGGGATAGATGATGAAGGGAGGGACATGAGCACCGGCAGCACTGACCGCCAGGTGCACAGTGATATGCTCCCTGGTGGTCGTCTGCTGCCAGTACACATGCCGCAGGCAGATGACCTTCTCCCTCGACTTAGGTTTGTCACTGAAAACCTGTCTCATCACAGTTCCAGATGAGGTGTGCTTTATCATGGAGACTGTGGGTGCTGATGATATTTTCGTATACGTCGAAAAACCAGGAGATGGCCTCTGGCGTGGCGGCGATGGCTCTGGCCCTGTCCAGGGAGTCGGGGGTCCTCGATCGGAGAAGCTCTGGGTGACGAGCCTTGAACCAGGACCACCAGTTGTCACTCAGATCCTTGTGAAGATTCACAAGGGTGGTCCTGGTGAGCGGGTTGTCCTGGTGAGTCCTGGTGAGCAGAAACCTGTGTTCTGCCATCCACAGGATGTACTGTAGCTGACCAGGGCCTCCTCCTCTCCGTGGCTGATTGCCCTGTTGGGGTGGGGCTGGCACTCATATTTGTTGAGTTTTTTGTCAGAGAGGGTTGATTTTGGGATCCCGAACCTCTTCGACACTGCCCTGACGCTCTCTCTTCTCTCAATCTCTGACATTGCCTGAGCTAGCTGCTCTTTTGAGTATTTTCCTTGCTTCCCTGACATTATGACCCTAGAACACATCAGTCAACATTTTGCATTTGTAAGCACTTTATGAAATTTAATATTGATTGATTTTATGCAATGTAACTTTAAATATGTGTGATGTGTTTCAGTGTAGCTACAGTTTTTAATCACTGTTATTTTGCCTTTCACAGTGGGGGAGAGAGGGGGAGACCAGACACCACAGGAGGAGAGGATCCACATCTTCATATTAAAGCAGAAGTAAGCGATCTGGTGGTTTTGGCTAACTTCTTGTCAGCCGATGGAGTTAGCAGTCCCCTCGTCCTTACGTCACCACATTCACGCGCATCCCTTGGCTGCAAACACAGAGAGGACCGCCCCTTTATGCCGTTCTCTCTCCTCATTGGATAAAGGTTGTAGGATACAAGGAAAGTTTTCTCCTCGGCTTACAGCAGAGCAGAGTGACTGACAGACCCGTGTTTCAGACCAAACACTCTATATAAGTGATTGCTGTCGGAAGATATAACTATTTAAGACTTATATTAACACAAAAATTCCGCTTACTTCTGCTTTAATATTTATTCTTGTTTGTTCAATGTTTACATGTTTATATATAGTTCAATTTGTATGTTTATATATAGTTAAATTAGTTCTTTTTGTTGCACGATTATATATATGTTAGATTTGTTCTTTTTGTTCCATGTTTAACTTCTGTAAATAGTGAGAAAATAGTAATGCTGCCTTCATGTGCTATGGTACAGATGGTATTTTCCACTTGTGACCTGGTATTTACTAGTGCGTTGTGTTCATGTGCTTTTGTTGTTGTACAGAGAAAATAAAGATGGTGGACACACAGATTCAGACTTGTTACTTGGGTAAAATCATAGATGTACACACGTGCGACATCTACATGTATGGGGTGAAACAATCTTGGATTCTCTAGTTCATCTCTTACAGCAAGAAGATGAATTATCAAAACTCAAACGGTAAATGTTAATATTCATGGAGATTTAGCACTGGCTATTTGGCTAGCTTTTTAAAAGCGTACATAAAGTGAATAGCTGCTAACTGTTTTCTAAAGGCTTGCCTTGCTTACCATTAACGAATCTTGCGTTGCTCGCCGCCATGTTGAAAAGGTCAAAGGTTATTCTCATCTCGGCAGCTCGGGCATCAAAAAATTCTATGAGTTGCTCAGTGGAAAATACCACATGAGAGGGTGTTCATGTGCACTTTTCAAGTCGTCTTTTGGTATTTACCATAATTACCATAGCACATGAAGGCAGCATAAATAGTTCTTTAGCTATGTATATAATTTGTAATAAATGGTTTATTTAAAAACATTCCAGATATCATTTTTTTTATTGTTCCCCTGACTTGATAATAAGTTAACAGTTAACCTTACACAGTGTTTCAATAATTCACATAAACGTTATTGTTGTGTAATTTAACTGTTAATAACGTAACTTAAAGGTCCCATATTATGCTGTTTTTCAACCATTTCACATGGTTCTAAGTTGTCCAACCATATAGTATTCCTAGTGTATTGTCCCCAAATCAATCTGCAGCTCTATATCTCAGTAATCTAAAAGTGGCTCTCCAGAGCTCTCCTGAGAACGAGCCATTTCTGTGTCTGCACCTTGAAATGCAAATAAGATGTGTAAACCACGTCCACTCCACATCTGTCACGGGGAGAGGGTGTGGTTTTCACTACAGGTACATGTGCCAGTGTTGACATTGGGACATTGGACATTCCAATATTCTCTGATCCGCGATTTCATTTTTAATGACAGGCGGCTGTTTTTCAGTCAATGATTCAAATCGATCATCTGGTGGCCGCGGTACCGACCGCTCCTCCCGTATCTACCGCATCTTCATGTCAAATGACGGACGGGGGAGAGAGAGAGAGCGTGTGTGTGTGGATGGGGGGGGGGGTGTCTCTGTACCGGAAAAGTGTCAGCGGGCGGAGCTCAGGGTTTTCCAGACTGGTCCAGGGGGAGTATAAGGAAGTACCGGGAGGTGGAGTCACTTGAGTTCATCGCATCCTGACGTCAAGTCTGCCAGCACTTCCAATTCGCCCGTTTGGAGACACGGTCTCAAAAAAGTGTAGAAATCAATTAAGGGAGTGAACAGACTTTTTTCACCTCCAGGCGTCATAGAAAGGCCACGGGAACACATAGGACCACTACAAAACCTATAGAAAGTGGATTTTGCATAATATGGGCCCTTTAAGTTGACTCAGGTTAGATTAACCAAATTATGATAACATTATGGTTATTTTCTGCCATTAATCAGACACACAGTTAATGTTACTGATATATTTAAGAGATCATTTGTTCCTGCTGCAATCGTTTTATATAACACTTGTTAAAATGTTTTTTGTGTTCATCTTTTTTGTCATTGTTGTGTGAGCTACTGGACTAACTTGAATTTCCCTGCTAGGGATGAATAAAGTATTCTCTATTCTCTACTCTATTCTACTCTATTTTTAATTGATAACTGTTAACATGTTAACAATGAATTGGTGTGCACATTCATGTCAGACAAAGTGCCGCTATACATGTCAAAATCCCTTCAAAAAGTCAACATTTTGTTATAAATGATCTCCTCTGTGTTTTGTGACACCCGAAACACGGTTCTGTGATTTTTCCGGTCGGTAATTATGTCTTAAAACCGGTAGGTGGAAGTCGTAAGCCTCTCCCCGCTGCGCTTTTTCCGGCCGCAACCACCCCACCCCCGGCATTATCAGTGCGGTCATTGGCACGCAGTGGAAACTTACAGCGATACGTAGGGGGCAGTGGGCGTGGATGATCTGCAGTGGTTGGGGTCAAAAGAGGCGGAATCAAGGGGTGACATATATAAAATGCCCGGAAATATTTATTAATTTATTTACGGGAAAAAGTCAAGTGTGCGGAATACCGTGAGTGTACGTTAAAGATCTAAGATCTACAACAGTAACAGTCAGTGAACTGACCTCAGAGTCTCCAGTCTACAGTCTGGACTCTCCAGAAAACCACTCAAATCCTTCAGGTCTGAATCCTGCAGCTTGTTGTGGCTCAGGTCCAGGTGTCTCAGGTGGGAGGGGTTGGACTTCAGAGCTGAGACCAGAGAAGAACAGCTGATCTCTGACAAACTGCAGTTGTACAATCTGAATAAAGAATAAAAGCAGTGAGTTGAGGACAAAGTTCCTAATGAGCAGATGTAGTGATGTGTGACTGCATCTATACAAACTCATGTTGGTCAGCCACATTTCTCAGAGATTCTACTGACCATCCAAGTTTTCAAAGACAACATGACATGCCATGACAACAAACATCTAGAAACACTGGGGCGGTGCATGGCGCAGTGGTTAAGGCGGCCCCCCCATGTAGAGGCTACAGTCCTCAACGCAGGTGTCCCTGGTTCGAGTCCCGCATCGGGCAGACCTTTCCTGCATGTCATAGGTCGATTATGTATATGTGTGTATGTATGTGTATATATATATATATATATATATACATACATATACATATATATATATATATATATATATATGTATGTATGTGTGTGTGTATATATGTGTATGTGTATACAATAGTATTATCACTTACATTATTATATAACTTTTAGTTACTCATAGCAGTGCAAGTGATTAAATTATATCCTTAGACCTTGTTGTAAATATTTTCTCTGACATTAGGATAATAGGTTACAATAACAAATGCTTTTATTTTGAAATAAGAATGTGTTATGTTGTCTTCTGCCAGTGTAGCGTTTAGACGTTAGTTCAGAATGTTACTGTTGCTAAGTAATAGCGTTTAGACGTTAGTTGCTACAAAAGAATGTTGCTGTTGCTAAGTAACGAATCTGCAATTTCCTCCTCGTACTTTTATGTCGCCGTTGTTTGTTTTCCTCGCTTGTAACAGTGTTTCCGTGTTTAAATCAGTAAATATGATCGGCTTGAATGAGAAACGGCAGTGATCGTCAGTTTTTAAGAAGCTCCAACAACTTTGAAACAATACATTTTGGTGCCGAAACCCGGGATTTCAAGACGAAAGACTGTGAATGTTGTCAAGTTGGAGCTACCGTTGAACCTGTTGTTAACAGCGGAGATGGCCGAGCAATACGAGCGGATGAAACGGAAACGAAAGACGATCCGCACCTCCACAACAAAACTCTTGACTCGTATGGAAGAGGAGGTGAGGAAGGAGGATGGACCCGACTGTGACAAACTCTGTGAAATGCTGTCGGTGTTGGTGATCAAAGAGGGAACGTTAACGGACTTGGACAACGGCATCGAGGATGAAACGCCGACGGAGGAACTGGAGGCAGAGATCGCGACCACTCAGGACTACCAGGACCGCATCATCACACTGAAAGCCCGGGTCGATAGGCTCATAAGGACGACGCGGGACCCCGTGAGTGAGCGGATGAGTGACGCAAGCTCTGGCACAGTAAGATCAGAAAGCAGACAGACTGTTAAACTGCCGAAGCTGGTGATAGAAAAATACGACGGAGATGTAAGCCAGTGGCAAGAATTCTGGTCCCAGTATGAAACGGCTATTCATGAGAATGACGCGCTGTGTAAGAGGGAGAAGTTCACCTACCTGAGATCCTATCTGACTGGAACAGCAGCAAGAGCTGTAACAGGACTAAGCATGACTGATAGGAATTATGATGCAGCAGTGGAATTACTACAGAGCCGTTTTGGAAGAAAAGACATTGTAATTAGTGCACATATGTCCAAACTGTTGAACCTTGCTCCTGTGAAAAGATCATCAGATGTTGCAGCACTCAGACAACTGTATGATGAATGTGAAATTCAGATCCGGAGCCTGGAATCCATGGGAGTTCACAGTGACACATATGGCTGCCTGCTCTGCCCAGTACTATTACAGCTGATACCAGAGGACATTGCATTGGCCTACACACGCAGATCAGACCCAAATGCTGAATGGAAAGTGCCTGAGCTCATTCATTTCCTTCAGAATGAGGTTCAAAGCAGAGAAAGAGCACTTCAACTGACCAGACCAGGTAACACACAAAGGGACATTCCGTCAAATAATAGACCTGTCTGTAAACCAGCACCCTCCTATGACAGAAGACCTAAAAGTTGGAGTATGCCCTCAGCTACAGCACTGCACACAGCGAGCATAGCACCACAGACCTGCATCTATTGTGATAGTCCCAGTCACAAACCAGAACATTGCCCTGACAGCTCTGTGCTAGCTCGCAAAGAAAAATTAAGGAAGCTGGGAAGATGCTATGTGTGCTTGGGTCCAAAACACATAGCAAAATTCTGCAAAGTTAAAAGTGTTTGCACTTTATGTGGACGCAGACATCACCAGTCAGTGTGTGACCAGAACAACCCCCAGACAAGTGTGAACAGTGGTAGTACGGAAGCGGTTGTATCCTCTGTGTCCAGCACCGCAAAACCAAAGGCTAACACACAGAATACAGTGCTGCTGCAGACGGTGAAAGCGTGGACAGAGGGCCCAGCAGGAAGAAAAATCGTACGCTGTCTGTTGGATGGAGGCAGCCAAAGAAGCTTCATTCATGAAGGTGTGGTGAAAGCTCTGGGATTACCAGTGCTAGGAAAAGAGACACTGCATCTGCACACCTTTGGATCTGCTGCTCCTGTGACAGTACAGCGCAACATTGTCAAGGTATCACTGCAAAACGTGTGGAACACACAACAGAAAATAGAGATTGAGGCAGTGGAAACCCCTCAAGTGTGTACGGCAGTGATAAAGGTCCCCAGCGAACCCATCCAAGAGGAGCTAAAGAGACAGGGTCTGCAGCTGGCTGATTTTCCACTGGATGGTTCTGATGATGCAGAACTGTCACTGCTAATAGGAGCTGACTATTACTGGCAAGTGGTATCCGGCAAAGTCCAGAGAATCACAGAATCACTTGTTGCCATAGAAAGCTGCTTTGGGTGGGCTCTGCAGGGGCCTATTTCATCATCCAGTGTGACCGACACCACCTGCATGCACATCAGCCTAGAAGAGGACACAAAGATCTCAGAACAGCTACATGCCTTCTGGGAGGTGGAGTCACTGGGCATAGTCAACGAAAAGACCCAGAGCCCAGCAGAAACCGAGGCTCTACAGAACTTTGAACAGACTGTGACTTACAAAAATGGTCACTATGAAGTTGAGTTACCATGGCGACATGACAAACCAGCACTCCCAGACAACTTCAGAGTTGCAAAAAGACGGTTTGAAAGCCTCAAGAGGAGATTAAAGACGGATGCAACTTTGTACTCCAGATACAATGATGTCATCACAGATTATCAACAGCAAGGCATCTGTGAGGATGTAACTGAGAACACCGCAGCAGAAGAACATCCAGAGACTGTGAAATACTACATGCCACATCATGCTGTTCTCCGAGAAGACAAAGCGACAACAAAACTGAGAGTAGTGTTTGATGCATCATCACATGAGGAAGGTTGCCCCTCCCTAAATGACTGTTTACTGACTGGGCCAAACCTTAATCCAAATCTGCTAGATGTGCTAATCAAATTCAGATTACACCAGATAGCCTTTACTGCAGACATTACTAAGGCATTCTTGCAGATAGCTCTAGCAGAGAAAGATAAAGATGCTGTTAGATTCCTGTGGCTCCATGGACCTCCAAACAAGAACTGTGAAGATGAGCTGCGCATTATGAGAATGAGTAGAGTAGTGTTTGGAGTGTCACCCAGTCCATTTCTGCTAGCTGCCACTGTAAGAAAACACATAGAACAGTACGAAAGTCAGCAGCCCAGGGTGGTGGAGGCACTGAGGGAGTCTCTCTACGTTGATGATTTCATCTCCAGCTCAAGTGATGTCGAGGAAGCCTTTTCAGTCTCCACCACAGCAAAAGAGATCCTGTCCCATGCTGGCATGAACCTGTGCAAATGGGTGACAAATTCACCAGATCTGAGAGCCAAGTGGACACAACATGGAGTGGAGCACACAACAGAGACAGATGCTGGTGGAAATGTGCTGAAAGTGCTCGGATTAGTGTGGAGATCAGAGAAAGATGAGTTTGTGTTTGACTTAAAGGGACTACTAGACATTGTAAAGGGCAAAGAAAACACAAAGAGAAGTGTGTTACAGACATCAGCACGTATCTTTGACCCTATAGGATTCCTCACTCCATTTACCATACGGGTGAAATGCCTGTTTCAAGAACTGTGGGAGAGAGGAATCAGCTGGGATGAACAGTTACCCACAGACTTGGCTGAAAAATGGGATCAGTGGTGTGCAGAGCTACCAAGGCTACATCTTGTAGCTATTCCAAGATGGTACCACATTGAAATCCAGCCAAAGTCACAGACACTGAAACTGCACATCTTTTGTGATGCCAGTGAGAAGGCGTACAGTGCTGTTGCCTACCTGCAAGGACCAAACAAAGACGGAGACATTGTAACATGTTTTGTGGCATCCAAGTCAAAAGTAGCACCCTTAAAGAAAATGACTTTACCACGCCTGGAGCTTATGGGTGCACTGATAGGAGCAAGGTTAGCAAATAACCTACTCAAGCCACTAAACATGGAGAAGAATCACCTGCACATGTGGACAGATTCAATGATTGTGTTCCATTGGATACGCAGCACAGCACAAAAATGGAAACCTTTTGTGTCAAACCGAGTGACTGAGATACAAGGTCTGACAAACCCACAGCAATGGTCCCACTGCAGTGGGAAAAACAACCCTGCTGATTTAC
This sequence comes from Trachurus japonicus, assembly GCF_045865225.1. Taxonomy (NCBI): domain Eukaryota; kingdom Metazoa; phylum Chordata; class Actinopteri; order Carangiformes; family Carangidae; genus Trachurus; species Trachurus japonicus. The sequence continues at coordinate 72,709 of NC_140908.1, forward strand.
CCACCAGAGGCCAGAGCGTCGACAACCTCATCCAGAGCCAGCTGTGGTGGAGCGGCCCTCCCTCACTACTGTCAACTGATGAAGCAGAAAGCATGGATGAGGACTTTGTTGCAGATGAGGTGAGCTCTGAGCTCAGGTCCAAGTATCAGACTGCAGTACAGCTCACCAGCACTGAACCAGCTGAACCACTGTTAGACCTAGACAAGTACAGCAGATTAAAGAAAGTACTTAGAATAACTGCATGGGTACATAGGTTCATAGCTAATGCTAGATCCAGTCAAAAGACACAGGGAGAGCTAACTTCTCAGGAGCTCACTGCAGCAGAAGTGTACTGGGTAAAGATGACTCAAGAGCAGAGTTTTAGCCAAGAAATCAGTCAGCTGACATCAGGTCAGAACATCAGCAGAGATTCAAAAATCAAAGACTTGAAGCCATTCTTAGATGAAAATGGGCTCATTAGTGTAGGAGGCAGGTTACAGCACTCTGATTTCAGCTTTAGAGAGCAACACCCATATGTGCTACCTGCAAACCACAGATACTCTGAGCTACTAGTTCAGCACTGCCATGAAAGAGTCATGCATTCTGGAGTCAGGGATACTCTAGTTCAGATGAGGGAGAGATACTGGGTTCTAAAAGGGAGACAGCTAGTTAAGCGGTTGGTATCACATTGTTACATCTATAGGAGGTTAAAGGTGAAACCAGCTCAGCAAGTGACAGCTCCATTACCCAGAGACAGAGTCACAGAGTCTCCGCCCTTTGAAGTAACTGGTGTAGATTTTGCAGGTCCACTGTATGTAAAATCTAGTGGACAGCCCAAGAAAGCATACATTGCACTTTTCACTTGTGCAGTCACTAGGGCAGTGCATCTAGAGTTAGTGTCAGACCAGACTACTGAAAATTTTCTCTTGGCTTTAAAGAGATTTATTGCTAGACGAGGGCTATGTAAGATCATTTATTCAGACAATGCCAAAACATTTAAAAGAGCAGACCAAGACTTAAGAGAACTTTGGAAGTCACTGAAAGGATCAGAGCTCACAGAGTTTTTCTCTGATAGAGGAGTCAAATGGAAGTTCATCGCCGAGAGAGCAGCTTGGTGGGGTGGCTTCTGGGAGAGACTTGTGAGGTCTGTAAAAACATGCTTAAGGAAGATCCTGGGGAAAGCATCTTTAAGTTTTGAGGAGTTAACAACCATACTTACGGAGGTGGAAGCTGTGTTGAACTCCAGGCCCCTCTCATATGTTCATGAAGATGCCTCTGAACCCCAGCCACTCACACCTGCTCATTTCCTGGTTGGTAAAAGACTAACTTCTCTACCACCAAAGACTCTGCTTCCCCCTTCTCAGATAACAACAGTGAGTAGAGAGGACATGGGCAAGAGATGGAGATACAGACAGAGACTCCTGACCAGCTTTTGGAACAGCTGGCGAAAGGATTACCTGATGGACTTGAAATCAGCTCACAAATGTGAGACACCTACACCCACTGAGCTGAAAGTGGGAGATGTCATCCTGGTCGGTGAGGACAACGCACCCCGACAGACCTGGAAAATAGGCAGGATAACTGAACTGTTTCCAGGGAGAGATGGACTTGTACGCTCCTGTATAGTTCATACATCCACAGGCAGTTTATTAAGAAGACCTGTTCAGCTAATCTATCCTTTAGAGATTAATTAATTAATTGCAATGTGATGTGATGAACATGATAGTGATGAACAACTGTTCATCGGGCGGGAGGATGTTGTAAATATTTTCTCTGACATTAGGATAATAGGTTACAATAACAAATGCTTTTATTTTGAAATAAGAATGTGTTATGTTGTCTTCTGCCAGTGTAGCGTTTAGACGTTAGTTCAGAATGTTACTGTTGCTAAGTAATAGCGTTTAGACGTTAGTTGCTACAAAAGAATGTTGCTGTTGCTAAGTAACGAATCTGCAATTTCCTCCTCGTACTTTTATGTCGCCGTTGTTTGTTTTCCTCGCTTGTAACAGTGTTTCCGTGTTTAAATCAGTAAATATGATCGGCTTGAATGAGAAACGGCAGTGATCGTCAGTTTTTAAGAAGCTCCAACAACTTTGAAACAATACAGACCTATCATTGTAAAACAGCTCAATTAGATATTACTCCCAGGACCTTCTAAGCACTTTGATGATTGTAAGCACTTTATCATGACACGGTTGCACTTTTGTACTGTCTGAATCTGTATTATTATCTATTGTACTGTAAACTGACTGCTGCTATTTTATAACATGCTTTTGTTTTTATTTATTGTATTTTTTGTACCAGGGAACATCTATGTATGGGACAGCGGATGGAAATTAGCCTGTGGCTACAATCCGGCTTGTTTACGATTTTGTTTCGTTCATGAACTTTCATTGTCCCACTTTAAATAAATTGAATTGAATTGAATTCCCCCTCTCTCTGCCTCCCCCTTTCCTGTCTATCTCTACTGTGCTATCAAATAAAGGTGAAAAAGCCCAAAAATATACTAAAAATAAACATCTAGAAACACATGTTGAATAAAGCAGCTGATGAAGCACAGAGACAGAAAAACCTGCTGAAACCACACACACACACACAACTTGTTATTATGACATGTTGGGCTGGTTGGAAAAAATCTATTCTCCCATTCAAATCCATTTTCACAGGAAGAATCCAGTATGGACTCATAAAAGCTGAGTTTGGTTTTGAACACACTCCTGTGGACACAACAAGATGTGATAAGATCCAAGAGTTTTTAAGAAATAAAATAAAATGAATGATGAATATTAATATTTAGAATAATGCAGCAAGGAACTATTTACAGCATTAGTTCTCTGAGAGATGTCATTCATATCCAAGCAAATAGAAAGTGAAATTGAAATCTCTGAGTCAAACCCAATTGAGTCAGGACCCTGTGAATCCAAACTGAATCTATTCAGCAAATCCATGGCAACCCCCATGGATGGTATTGGATCTATTTATTGTTGCACCCTAGTGGTTGTTTTGTGTATTTTATTCTGTTGGTCACTTCCTTTCGGGTCACTTCCTCCTTGCTTTTTTTCTTCTTCAAGATTTTACCAGGAGCACATGGTTGCAGCCATATTGCCATCCACGCCTTCACAGTTTTTAAAGGCATTGTCTGTTAGTTCCACACATTTTCGGTAATATTTTTATTTGTGTATGTTTATAAATAAGTATGTTTTTGTCAATATTTGTTTTGCCTATACCTATATGTCTTTATTGTCACTATACAGAAGTACAGTGAAATTACAGCAATCAACCCATCCGTACATATCCAGCATACAATACATACAATAAGACACACATAACAGGATGACTGGGCGATAAGAGGGGGGGGGGGGAACAAGAGGAGAGGGGAGGAGAAAAAAAGCAGCTCCCAGACTATGCTCCTGTGGGGGAGTACAGTTACAACACTTTTACACTTTTCCTGATTAAAACTACTCCAAGTCAACACAGCGGCCTTTTTTTTTTAAAAGTTTAGTCAGAGTGTTAAGCACTTTAGCTCTGTACAGCTAAATATACATTCAGGCGAACAACATTTAGCGAAGACAGACTGTGTTTGCTTTATCACTACAATAATCACAGAGCCTCGGGAAAGAGGTGGAGCCATCTCTGTTGATTATAGATCAGTTATTGTCTGACACATTCAATGTGTTTGTGTAGTTGAGGTGAAATGAGTGAGTTGACTAAAAGCAGAGAAGAAGAAAACAGACGTCACTATGGAGATCCTCAGTGTGGATCAGTATAATATCAGCCTCATGTCTGCAGCTCAGTGTCAACACAACTTTCACATCATATTCATCTGAGCACAGAAATAAAACATGGAGTCTGACCTCAGAGTCTCCAGTCTACAGTCTGGACTCTCCAGAAAACCACTCAGATCCTTCACTCCTGAATCCTGCAGGTCATTGTGGCTCAGGTCCAGGAGTCTCAGGTGGGAGGGGTTGGACTTCAGAGCTGAGCCCAGAGAAGAACAGCTGATCTCTGACAAACTGCAGCGCTCCAATCTGAATAAAGAATAACAGATGTAGATCAAATTAGTGATAATGGATCAGATGTGTCCTGATCAATGATCAGTGTCTAGATGAGCAGAGGGACTTTCAGGCACATGGAAGGAGAATCAGCTCTTTTTGGAACATTGAAGCCTATAAATCTGTTTGAACAGACACCAAGAATAAAATGATCAACAGTCAAAATGGACGCAATAGGTTCTGTTCTCAAGAATGAGCTTAAAAATGAACTGATGTTTCCAGAAATCTGCTGCCGTTCATCATCACTGATGTGACTTCAGCCTGGTGAAATATTTGTTGAAGACAGATGCAGCTTCTGTCATGTTCAAATCAGCAGCAGAGCATTTGTTAGTTTGATCCTCATCAAATTTCTGATTTGAAGATCAAAATTGAAAAACCAGAGAATTTCTCACAATGACTGGTCTCACCTTTTTGTCGTAATAATAAAACTAGGGTCCTGTTTATGCTGTTTAAATGCTCAGCTATCAATCAATCAGACTTTATAGCACTTTTCATACCCACAGCAGCTCAAAGTGCTTCACATGATGAAAACAAGGAACATAGGGGACACATTTTGGGAGACACACATACATTCACATACACACACACAATAATTTTCAGAGCATTGGATTTTAGAGACATTGAGGAAACGCTATCTTACACTCAGTCATTTGCAATGGGGAAAACACCAGATAAAATGAAGTAAAATAGATCTTCAGGTGTGAAAGCGACCTTAGGGACATGCAAACAGGGGTTCGAGTACATTCTTATTGTGATTGATAATTTCACTGGTTTCGCCCAAGCCTACGCCATGAAAAACAAGTCTACCAAAACTGTTGTACTGCTGTACAACAAGCAGCTAAAGGGAGCTGAGAATTTAAATTTTACAGGCTAAACAGAAATCCAAATCCAAAGTAGAGAGCAAACTAGCAGAGAATAACCTTTCTGCCTGCTGCCTGGTCAATGGCAGGCACAAAACAGACAAAGAGCACTTCAAATCCGTGTATCATTCGTTCTTTCCATTTTCAATTGGAAATCAAAAATCAAAAAATGAAAAAGTGACAGATAATTTTGTTTTTTGTTTTTTAATCTAACACAAAAAATGAAAAAATGTCTGGTTTTTCATTTCAAAGGAGGTTAAATCGAAAGCAACTGGACTTAGTTATTTGTCTAGGAAGACGTTTCACCTCTCATCCAAGAGGCTTCATCAGTTCATGTACGCAACTGACCAGGCTGGGACTGGTCCAACTATCTGGTGTGGAGACTCACTATTTAACCTCTTGTGTGGGCGTTCACAAGGGTGATGATGTCACTGGTTCCCTTTTGTGCTCCAAGTGCCAATGACAGTTGTTTAAATGACTGTCTTTGATGGAAATTTGGTTTTGACTTTGTTAGTGCCCTATGTTGTTATAACAACAGTCGTTGGAGGCACTTGCCACTTGTGAACTGTCTGAGACCTCCCCTGTTTAGGGATGGTTTCTCTACTTTTACATAGATGGCTTCTTTGACTCCTCTTTCAAACCATCTGTTCTCTCTGTCTAGGATTTGGACATTGCTGTCCTCAAAGGAGTGGGCTTTCTCCTTGAGATGTAGATGGACAGCAGAGTCCAGGCCTGAGGAGTTAGCTCTCCTGTGTTGGGCCATACGTTTATGTAGTGGTTGTTTTGTTTCTCCAATGTAGAGGTCTTTGCATTCCTCGTTGCATTGGACTGCATACACAAGATTGCTTTTGTGGGTGTGTGGTGTTTTGTCCTTGGGATGTACCAGTCTCTGTCTGAGTGTGTTGCTGGGTTTGAAATACACAGGGATACGGTGGTTGTTTAAGGTCCTCCTGAGTTTTTCTGATACTCCAGACACATATGGAATGACTATGTTGTTTCTCTTGTTTTGTCTTTCTTTCTCAACCACTTTGCTGTTTTTTTTTCTGGAAGCAGCTGCAGTTTTCACAAAGGTCCAACTAGGGTAACCACAAGTTGTGAGGGCGCCTCTCAGGTGCTTGTGTTCTGCCCCTTGGGCCTGTGAGCTGGTGGGCACGTTATCAGCTCTGTGTTGCAAAATTGTCCAATTTGGCTAAAATGCACACTGCAAGATTTTAGTGAGATTTTTTTTCCCCCAACAGATAACCTATATGGGCCAATCACATACTTGATGGCTTTTAGGAACACCAGTTACATAAGTAAAATGCCAGGGAACCACAGGAACCAGCTGGGTGCAGGCTTAAGCTTTGCCCAATCAGTGATCATTATATATCAGGTCACACCTTACAGTCTCTCCTATTGGACGAATGACTTTTCGCCTGTCAATCAAACTCACGGGGGTGACGTGCGCAGTCTGACGGAGAATGAGAGTAGTATTAGAGCTGCGGGGGAACGTGACACTGCTATGGATTATCTGGTCACGATGGATAAAATCGAGCCATGGATCCTTGTCGAGCACATCTTCAGCTTTAAAAAGAGGGTAAGCTTGTAATTTTATTCAGTGTTTTAGTGGGTCTTTTATTGATGATTGTCCGTATTTTTCGGCACGCGAAAATGACTTCCGGGTTTGTTTGTGTTCAGTGAGCAGGCTTGTTTAAAACTTTTATGGGGTAAAAACGGCATTTTTGTTCTTTGCTTTTGTTTATATGACAGTATACGATTTTTTGGTGGTGAAAGAAGAGGTGTACAGATGGTACATACGTATATGTTTAAATCACCTTAGTTGTTGACGTGACGTCGCTTGTGGGCTGCCGTAGTCTGATATTGTTTGAGACATTTTCAGTGACTGAAAAAAACGTAGCACCTAGAAACTTCATTTTTTTCCTACATGTTGCCGAAAGTGTCCTTAAAATGTCTTGTGTTGAAGTTTTCATCACAACATGCCTACTTTCGTTGTATAAAGGACGACTTTTATGTGTTAATTAATTTGGGACGCCGGCGTCCCAACCACTAGGGGGCCTGCGTGAACAGGTTAATGACTAGTGAGATGACCTAAGTCTTCGTGGTTGCTGCTCTGTACAGTGTCCGGTCTTGTCGTTGAACCGATGTTTTACCCTCCAGCTCTGCGGGTCACTGAAAACTATGAATGATCTTTGTGACTGCGTCTCTTTGATATCGCCAAACTTCCGGGTCACGTAAACGTGACAAATTAAATATTAAAATCAAATTCAGTCATGCTGCCTGTTTTTCCATTTCGTATTTTTGATATAAGCCTAAAATTGAATTACGAAAAACCAGACATTTTTTGTGTTAGATTAAAAAACCAAAAACAAAATAAGCTGTCACTTTTTCATTTTTTCATTTTTGATTTCCAATTGAAAATGGAAAGAACGAATGATACACGGATTCACTTACATCACCATTGATCGTTTTGGGTCAAACTGTGATTTAGCCAGTGCTCTTAATAAATTCCATCTACGATTTGACCAGTTCGACTTCAGCGAGGAAGTTAAGAATTTGAGAGACAATCTTAAAAATGATCAACAGTTTGCGTTGAAAAAAAATGTTTCCTCTCTCTAAAAACAAATAAAAGCCCTGGCCCTGAAAAAATCAAGACATGTCCATGTGCAAAACAATTGAGTCCTATCTTTCATCACATTTTGAGACAGCAAAAGGTGCCCAGGTTGTGGGAACAAGCAGAGATTATCGCTTTCCTAAAGTCAACAGACCTAAAACTCTGAATGATTTTAGACTGGTCGCCCTTACCTCTTTTAAGGAAATCATTTGAAAAACTTGTCAAGTCAGAACTACAAGGGAGAACAGCAAATGCACTTGACCCTATGCAGTTTGCTTACAGGGCCCACAGAGGCATTGTAGATGCAACACTTACCCTACTAAACCTTTTGTTTAAACATCTGGAGGGGAACAAAACCCATGTTAGAATTAGCCACAAGGCTTATGGAGGACTTTCAGCTGAGCCATAATCTGGTGGGTTGGATTTTAGATTTTTTAACAGAGTCAAAGTGAATGCCATTTTATCTGAGTCACTATGTTCCTCTACTGACTCACCTTAGGGATGTGTTCTCTCCCCTTTACTTTTTATCCTACACAAATATGTGCAAGAGTGTTTATGAAAACAGGCACATTTTAAAATTTGCAGACGACACGGTTATTGTGAGTTTGTTGCCCAATAATGAATCCAGCCATGGTCCATTCTTGCAGGATTTTATCAGAGACTACTGATGTCCTTTTACAGGCATACTATACTATACTATAGTATACTTTGTGTGTGTGGTACACCAGCTGCAGTGACTCAGAGGAAAGCGCCTCAGAGGGTCATTGACATGGCTCAAAAGATCGGCTGCCCTTTCCTCACCCTGGAAGAACTGCACAGTTCCTGCTGCCTCAAAAGAGCCCAGTCATTTAAAGCTATAGTGCGTAATATCCGTTTTACCCAAGCCACTACAAGAGGAGATTATAGCTGCTGCGCAGCGATGGGTCGGGTCCGGGCAACTTTTGGGCAAATTTAGGCAATTCTGAGCAACAAACAGGAGAATAGGAAGACAAGACAGTTGTCCTTATAATGTCCAATTTGCATCAGTTGAGGATTGAACCTACAACCTCGGGAACCAAAGACCAGTGTCTATCGCACTAATCGCAGCTAATTGACAAGTGGCAGTTCAACAGTGGCTTCACAAATTGAGTAAGCCATTCAGTGTCATGTAGGCAGAAAAAGAAAAATCAGTTTTTGAGGTAAAATAATGATATGTATTTGTCAAACATCTACTATGAGTCTAAGATGTTAGGAGCCTTCGCACATGGTCCAGTCCAAGCTATTTGGATTTTTAAATTTAGAGGCTTGCTGTGATGCCACCATTAGGACAATTGTCTTGTGTTTTGTGTTGAGGACATTTGACATTTTGATCTGTCATCATCATCACCCTGGCTGGGTCTCGAACTCACAACCTCTGACACCAAGAACCAGCGCTTAACTCAGTGAGCTAATTATCTGGAAGTGAAACATGGTGTGTGTCTTCTCAAATAGACTCAGGGAGTCAGTGTCCGGGCAGCAGTTGTGAACGCAGATTTCTGTTATCTAAACAAAAATCTGTTAATACATAAATTGCATTTAGACAGGAAAATAGCTTGAGGACATTTGACATTTTGATCATCATCACCCGCGCTGGGTCTCGAACTCACAATCTCTGACAGCAAGAACCAGCTCCTAACTCGCTGAGCTAATTAGCTGGTAGTGAAACCTGCTGTGTAGCCTCATTTATCCACTCAGGTGAGCCAGTGCCCGGGCAGCTGTTGTGATGAAATGGTCAAAATGTCAATAATTCAGTCATCTAAACAAAAATCTGATAATACATAAATTGCATCTTGACAGCATGGAAATGTTGGTGATTTGTTTTTAATGATAAGTGTTTTGCTTCATAAGAGAAAATATGATGTTTAAAAATTCCACACTCACATTGGCTGCAGTTGTTCCCATGAGAGCAGAATTCAAAATGTTCTAGAAAATTCAGTTTTTGAATTAAAATTCAGATATTTGCCAAACTTCATCAACCATGACTCCAGAATATTGTCATTTTTTTTCAGGAAGTTTGAAAATGTATTTAGCAAGAATTTGATGGTATATGTTTACAGTACTGTTTACAGTCAAACGTTTTCATGCACTGTAGGCTCAATTTTTGCTTAATCAAAAATCCGAGAAACAAGTTTTGTGGAGGACAGTCTGGAGATGCTCTGTAGCAAGTTTGGTGTCAATTGAGCAAAAATTGTGGGAGGAGATACATTTTAAAAGTTTTACAGTTATTGAAAAAAACAGAGTGATGGACTTCATAATTTGTAATAAGTTTAAGTGGACAAAAGTTTCAGCAGTATTGAGGCTACATTGTGGTGAAGTTTCAACACTGTAGCATCTACCGTTGGTTTGGTAGGAATTTTTAAAGTTTTTAAATTTAAACGCTTATTGTGCCCCCCCTAGGAGGGGGGGGCACATGTCCTTGGAGTTGAGTGAATCTGGCATGGGACTGAACCTTTGTGCAAAGTTTGGTGAGTTTTCGCCCATGGGAAGTATGACTTCCTTGGAAGAAGAAGAAAGAAAGAAAGAAGAAGAAGAAGAAGAAGAAGAAGAAGAAGAAGAAGAAGAAGAAGAAGAATTCCTAGGAATACAATAGTGTCCCGGCAGCTTCGCTGCCCGGACCCTAAAGAAGAAGAATTCCTAGGAATACAATAGTGTCCTGGCAGCTGCGCTGCCCGGACCCTAATGATACAACGCTGATTAAGCCGTTTGGCTCCTCTAACACCTCGCTGTATTTTTCAGTATTTGTTCTTTTTGTATTTGGTGTCTTGGGCGACATTCCCACACTGGTGCACAGGACACGCGTTCTACTGGGTTTTACCTGACAACGAGAAGGTAGAGGTTCAGAAGTGGATCCCACTAAAAAGAAAAAGCCTTCCCATTCGGTAGAAGGTCTGTTGGCGAAGAAAGAGACAAATGGTAGCGGTGGGGAGGGGAGGAGCGGGTTACACCGGGCCATACGCCATGTTGAGGTGCCGGCCATATCGTTGTAATAACGCAACTTGAACTGTTGCCATCAGGCAGACGGTACAGGGCAATCAGAAAAATGACAAACAGATTCAAAAACAGTTCCTTCCTGATAGCAATAACCACATTCAAAAACACCAGTGCATTATTAGGGGGTTGTGCCATTGGGCAGATATTGAATGTATGGGGTGTGTTTGTTTTTGATTTTGTTTGTTATTAACAGTATTTATTCTAGCGAATTTGTATGCTCCCTTTTTTTATTGACCTGTTACACAGACTGGTTTGGCATTTTAATTTTGTTGTACATGTGACAATGACAAAAAAGGATATTCTATTCTATTCTCCAGCTCTTTGTTGAAATCCTCAACAAATGGACAAGTGAAACATTTGACCTGAATACAGACAGAAAACAGACAAACTGACCTCAGAGTCTCCAGTCTACAGTTTGAACTCTCCAGTCCAGCACACAGAACCTTCACTCCTGAATCCTGCAGGTTCCAGTTGTGGCTCAGGTCCAGTTCTGTCAGGAGGGAGGGGTTGGACTTCAGAGCTGAGGCCACAATTTCACATTGAGTTCCTGAGAGTCGACAGTCACGTAGTCTGTGATGAGAGAAAAAATCTTTTCAAATAAAAATCTGATGTAAATAGTGGAAAATACAAAGAAAAAAGTGAAAATACAATTGGTGCATAGGATGTGTGACATGATAATGTGATGGTTCAGCTCATCTTCTCTCACTGGAATGATCCTAATGGTTCGGTCCTGCACAACTGATTTGGTAGGCTCTTTTTTTAAATAGGGTTATATACAGTAGGTGGTTTGCAGTCATGTGATTCCAATGACGCGTGAAGTTCAGATAGGGGGCAGGACACAGAGAATAGTGTTTGGAAATGACAGAAAGCGAGTAGATGACGTGTTGGATGAACCAAAAGTAACCATTTAGATCAGTTTGTCAGTTTATCCAAATAAAGCCTGTTCGGAAACTTGCTCTGACGTTTTCATAGATGTGAAGAGCCACCTATGGGACCAGCTTGTCAAGACCAGTGGGTCAACTCATAGGCAAGCAGCCGGTCTTCTAAAATGATTGGCTGGTCAAACTCTGTTGCCATCACAGGCAGAAAGCTTCATTACTGTAGCCGGGCATTGTCTGACTCCACTCCCCTTGCTTAAGACGGAGGTTTTCAGGGGGGTCGTTTTAATTGTCTCCTTTGTGTGTTACTACTTTCAGAATTTGCCCTGCAGATCTGAAAACAACATGCACCGATAATTAAATGTAATAAACCTACCCCTTTGACTATAGGGATTATGGCAATGGGCAAATTTGCCAAAATGTTGAACTATCCCTTTAAGTCTTGTTGCTTGGGTAACAAGATTAGAGGTGTCTGCAATGATCGGGCCACTTTACTCACACTAAGTATCGTGAGTAACAACGTAGCACTGACCCGGTACCAGTGTGCCATTCCGAAGGGCCGCCATTCCGAACATTTACTTTCATGTTTCGGAATTAATTATTTCTGAAAAAGGGGCACCATTCCAAACCTGATAAAAGGTCTGCGATTTCGAAAAGTTGGTTAAGTACTTGCTGGGTGGAGCATGTAAGGTGCTTGCTGCGGTAGTACAGTGGGTACAGCAGTTGCCTTCGACATGGGTGATCAGGGATTGAATCCCAAGAGGGGCGCACACCAAATGTGCCGCACCCGGTTTGAGCCCTGCAGCGATCATTTTAGCATCTGGTCTATTTGCCGCAAGCAATCCCGTCAAGCCGGGCAGGAAGTCAAACAAAGAAACTAACTATTAGTAGTTAGTAATAAAACTATTCTAAATAAAACACTGCGAACACCTTCGGAATGGCGCCCCCTCGGAAATTCGAAATGACGGACCTTTGGAAATGTTCGGAATGGCGCTCTTCGTAATGGGGGTCGCTCCGCCACTAACCCTGACCTATAGAAGTCATTTACAGTGATGATGAGGGGTTGACTGACCAGCCCCCCCAACTTCACCTCATCTTCAGACTCCACCCACACTGACTCAGGTGGCATCACCTGAGGATATTTATCAGTCTGCACACAGCTCCCTCTGGAGACACTAAAGCTTTAATAGTACGGTTCTCTCACATGCAGTAATACCTAGTAACACCTGGAAACAGCTGGAAACACTGAGGTGGAAGATCAGTGGAACTCTGTTCATTTATTTAATCAGGTTTGAATCAAACCAAAAAGTCAAAAATAAACTCAACAAAAAACACTAGAGAACTGTTGTATTCACTGAGCAGCAACAATCACAACCAACTGAAGAATCTCCATGTTGGAGCTCACAGCCTTCACAACAGCTCCAGAAAAAAACACAAGTGACCTGTCATTTTTCAAAGTCAAACTAAGAAGAATGAGAATCAATGAAACTCTCTTGCCTAAACTACTGATCTGATCCACTGATCAATAATTATAATGATCATGTCTTGACTCACTCAGCCTTTCTGCAGTTCCTCACAGCTGGGATCAGTCTCCATCGCCCCCACTGTGATGTGTTGTACTTCTTCAGGTCCAACTGGTCCAGAACCTGCTCTGACATCTGCAGCATGTAGGCCAGGGCTGAGCACTGGATCTCAGAGAGTTCCTTCTCTGATCTGTTCTCTGTCTTCAGGAACTGTTGGATCTCTTGATGAACTGACTGGTCCTTCATCTCCGTCAGACAGTGGAAGATGTTGATGCTTCTGTCTGGAGATATTTCATAACTGTTCATCTCCTTCAGGTTGTTGATGACTCTCTGGATGGTTTCTCGACTGTTCTCTCTCTGACCCAGCAGACCTCCTAAGAGCCTCTGGTTGGACTCCAGAGAGAGGCCATGAAGGAAGCGAACAAACAGGTCCAGGTGACCATTATGACTTCTGAGGGATTTATCCATGGCTCTCCTCAGGAAGATATCCAGGGTTAAATCACTAAAATCTTCTTGTTCTTGTTCTTCTTCTGACAACCCGTCACTGTCATAATATTCCTCAAATTGTTCTTCCAGGAAGTTGCCCAGGACCTGTGTGTTCCTGTTGGTGTAACAGTGGATCATGTAGACTGCAGCCAGAAACTCCTGAACACTCAGATGAACAAAGCAGTAGACTGTTTTCTGGAAGATCACACTCTCTCTTTTGAAGATCTCAGTACAGAGTCCTGAGTTCACCAAGGCCTCTGTGACATCCAGACCACACTGGTCCAGGTTGTCTTGGTAGAACATAATGTTTCCTTCCTCCAGCTGTTCAAACGCCAGCCTCCCCAGCTTCAGAAGAACTTCCCTGTCGGCCTCCGTCAGCTCCTGTGGACTCATCTCATGTCCCTCAATAGAGGTCAATGGATGATGTCCTACAAACAAAAAATGACATTGTTGAAAATGAAAAAGTTGAAGATGTGGTTTTGTTTTGGCAGACAAACTTACAACTTTATCACAAACTCTACATTTTGATTTTCCAGGGGTTATTTCTAAAGACGCCCTCGATACTCAAAGAAAAAAGAACAGTCAAATCAATGTTTTTATGTTGTATATCTAGCTGTCTATCTTGCTGTGTTTGCAGTGTACCATTTCTATCAGAAGCAGCAGTATTGCTGAATTTAATGTTATTTAAAGTAAAGATGTTAATGCTTTTCTTAGGGCTGACCTCCAAAAGTCGACTATTCGACGATTCGATTCGGAGGGGTCTGATTCGACTATGAACCTCGTATACGAATCTAACCAAGACCGTACCATTCTGACTATATGGGGGTGCCCACGGCTGCTGAGCATAAATTGTTACATAGAATGTCTTTTATTTGTTATAAAAAGCCTATTTAGATTTTTTTTTAAATCCGCCTAAAGAGTTCAAAATGATGTGTGCGTTTAAACGGTAGTCTTAGCCTCTTACTACGTATTAATAAATCACCCACTGCAGTTGCACAATCAAATGAGCGGAGGTTTTTTTTTTTTTCAAATGAGCGGAGGTGAGCAGTAGGACCGTCAAAGTCACAGTAGGCCTACTCAGAAGTCACTGCAGAACACTCACGGAGTGGCAAAAAGACTAGAGGAAGAGCCGCCAAAGTTTAAAATCAAGGAAGTCTGACAGTCTAACTTTGTCAACATTTATCATGCATGACCTAACAGAACAGCAAAGCATTGTGAGGATACATCTGACTTTGACCGAGTTACATTCAAGAACCTGCTTTCAATCACGGAAAATAAATTAACTCCAGCGGTGATTTTTTTTCGATGGATCAGCTGTGTTTACCGTTTCAAGTGTCAGTAGTTCTGATGGTTTGACAGATGAATTAGTCTCTAACACATCCTAAAGTTTTGACATGTCAGAGTTTTTCAGAAGAGGAACTTGTTTTTTTTCCGACTTCCGAGTTGTAATGAACGCACCATAAGTGTCGGGAGTCACAGCTGTAATCTCGTCCCTCTGCAGCCTGTCAGTCTCTCTGCCGGTGCCGCGGTCACACTGTGTGTGTTACAGGATTGATTAACGTAATGTACGGATTGTCGAGTCCTTCTGACCTCAGTTTGTTTTGATACTACATGTTTTACCTGGTTTCTCTGTGTCCACGACCACCGCTATCCTTCATCATGTTGAGGGATGTTTGATTTGCCACTCACAGTCCGAGCAAAAGGAGCGTTGTCCAGGGCAACGTGACATAAACGCATACCCTGGCTCACAATGGCTACTAAAAATTAGAGTGCCTATAAAAATCATCCAAAGTGTGGGAAATAAATAAAGGTATTTACACCTACCATTGTTTTGGGTGTTTTAGCTCTTTTGTTTGAAACGGGAAAAAGTCGCAAATTTGCTGCTATCAAAAAAAAAAAAAAAAGGTTCGACGATCAGTCGACTACGGCAAAATCTGACGAATCAGATTCGACTATGAAAATCCTTAGTCGAAAACAGCCCTAGCTTTTCTGTAATATAATAGATTGTATTTGTTAATACCTGCAGTGAGAGGGAAGAAGCAGCGGACCTCTGTGTTCCCTTTTTCTTTTTAAAATTTTCATAGTTTAGTACAGACTACACAGTGCTTGGTTAATTCTGATAGCATCCCCACATGTTTCTAAGTAAACTCAATAATATCTCAATGACACAGATGTAAAATGTCTATAAATCACATTCCTGATATGAAAACACTGAGTGAAGTTCAGAAAGACAGAAGAAGCTGGTTCAAGATCAGATCCTCCTGCTCTCTCTGCCCCCTCTCTGCCCCCTCCCAGCTGCTAGAGGGAGGAGAGGCTGCTTGTCTCAGTCAGCAGCTCTTTACAAGAGTTTGACTCATTGTTGATTTGTGGCAAACCAAGATAAATGTATAGAGCACACTCAGACAGCTTTCTGTTATTGTGTTTGGAACATTCAGTTTCTGAGTTGAAGTCATGTCATACAGTAACACACTAGAGAAACACACTGTCTCTCTCAACTACACTATCTAATGGCATGAAAAGCCGAAAAACAAAACAAAAAAAACCCTGCCCTAAGCTCCCACCACTGGAACAAGATGGATTAGCTAGAGACTTGTGTCAGTCTCAAATGCGAACTTCAGGAAACTAGAATGTGGACTAGAAGTATACTAAAAGTCCTAGTTAGTACACTAGGAGTATATAGATGAGTGTACTTGTTGTATACTTGAAAGTGTACTTTTTTAAACTTAAAATGACGTATAAAGTATACGTTTATAAACTTAAAATGTTCCAATTTAGTCCAAAGAAGTATTAAATTAGTATACTTTCTAGTATGCTACAAGTACATGGTCCATAGAATACTTGCTATACTTACACTCAAGCATACTTAATCAGAATCAGAACTGTTTTATTGCCAAGAGCAGTAAAGGTCAGTTTACAGCACGAGGAACTTGTCTTGGTGTCAGGTGCAAACATAAAAGTACCAAAAATAGAATAGAATAAGAAAATAAAATAAAATAGAATGAATTAAAATATTCTAGTGCAAAAGATACGCATATACTATATACAAAAAGGAAATATGCATACCGTATACGATAAATACACGTATACTATGTAAAAGAGTAGAATAAAGATATATAAAAATTAGGGCTGCCCCCAACCAAAGATTTTGTTGGTCGACCAGTGGTCGTCACTTATGGCGATTAGTCGACTAATCAACCCCCCCCCCGACACGTTCCGTTCTTTTTACAGTCTATCCGCCATAGTAGCTCACACACACGCACACACGTCACACAGCTAATGAAGTTGATTAACAGTTAACTGTCTCAATACCAGTGCCGCTGGCTTTCTTTTTCCTTTTTTTGTCCGCGTTCGGGTTGAGAATTAATTAATTATGCTCATGAGTCCGGCTATGTTGGGTCCGAGATTCCACAAGCCGGTCGGGTTTTACCGTTATTACCGGCAGTATGCCCGTTTATCACCAATAAACACAGTAGATGGGGAGTGACTGAGCTCAGGCTGTAAGGCGGGTGGTGGTGGGGGGGTCTGTGGAGGCGGCGGCGTGGAGCGGTGCGTGACTCTGACTGCAGCGGGGACTATCATGTCTCTGCTCCGTGACACCGTGACAGGCTGCAGCCGCTGAATTGGGACACAGCTAGTGAGACTGACCACCTGTGAGCGCTGTGAGACTGGGCCGGCCGGGGCACGACAGCGCTAATGGTTGAAACAGCAGTGATACGTGCTTCCACGTCGAGTCAATATTGGAGTAACAACAGCGGAAAAAGTCGCTTTTGACAAAAAAAAAAAAGAGAGAGAGAGAGAGAGAGAGAGACCTGCCGTGCCGTGTAAAAAAAACAACAAAAGTGTCATGTGTCACAACTTCCTGTATCTGGCCCTTCAAAATAAAAGCCCCATGGCCTTTATACAGTTCAATCATATTGATTTTGACTTAATTTTGACAAGACACAGCTCCAAATGTTTGTTTGTTTTTTCCTGCGTTTTTCCTGCAACCAATGAAATTTTGGTCGGCTATTGATTTTCCCTTCCTTCTTTCATTCCTTCTTTCCCTTCTTCCTTTCTTCTTCTTCCTTCCTTGAACAAATCTGTTCCCTCCCTCCATCTTTCTTTCCTCCCTTTTTCCCTTCCTTCTTTCTACAATCCTTTCCCCCTCCCTCCCTCCCTTCATTCCTTCCCCCTTCCTTCTTCGTCCTTCCTTGAATGAATCTGTTCCCTCCCTCAATCTTTCTTTCCTTCCTTTTTCCCTCCCTTCCTTCCTTCTTCCCCTTCGTCTTTTTGCTTCCTTTTTGACCCAATATGTTCCCTCGCTCCTTCAATCTTTCCTTCCTTTTTCCCTTTCTTCTTTCCTCCCATCTTTCCCTTTGTCCTTCCTTCCTTTCTTCCTTTCTTCCTTCCTTCCTTCCTTCGTCCTTCCTTCGTCCTTCCTTCGTCCTTCCTTCGTCCTTCCTTCGTCCTTCCTTCCTTGACCCAGGAGGACAACAGTAGGGTTAATCAAGGCGGCGGCCAAAATCACCAAACGGGCCAGGGAAAAAAATACTGCTCACGTGAAACAGCATGCAAAACGGTGCATGGCACTGCCATCAGCTACTATCATTGCTGAACTTGAGCAGTAACAATAGTTTATAAAGTCCTATCCACCTCTATCACTCACCATACTTGTTGTTCTTCCTCTTTGTCTGGACCAGCAGGAAGTGTAAGAACAGGTCAGTCGTGGTCTTGGGCAGCTCTCCTCTCTGGTCTGTGGTCAACATGTGCTCCAGAACTGTAGCACTGATCCAGCAGAAGACTGGGACTTGACACATGATGTGGAGGGTCCTGGACGTCTTGATGTGTGAGATGATTCTTCTGGACAGATCTTCATCACTGGACCTCCTCCTGAAGTACTCCTCTATCTGGGCGTCAGTGAAGCCTCGGACCTCTGTTACCCTGTCAACACATGTAGGAGGGATCTGATTGGCTGCTGCAGGTCTGGAGGTGATCCAGACCAGAGCCGAGGGAAGCAGATTCCCCTGGATGAGGTTTGTCAGCAGCACGTTGGCTGATGACGTCTGTGTGACATCAGACACAATCTCCCTGTTGTTGAAGTCCAGAGACAGTCGGCTTTCATCCAGGCCGTCAAAGATGAAGAGAAGTTTGCAGACAGCCAGCTGCTCTGCTGTGACCTTCTGTAATGTTGGATGGAAAACATGGAGCAGCCTGAGAAGACTCAACCGCTGATCTCTGATCAGGTTTAGCTCCCTGAACGAAAGCAGAACCAGCAGACTGACATCTTGGTTCTCCAAGCCCTCGGCCCAGTCCAGAGTGAACTTCTGCACCGAGAAGGTTTTTCCAATGCCAGCCACGCCGTTGGTCAGAACCACTCTGATGGGTCTCTCTGTTGGACAGGTGAGACTGTAGAGACGTCCTCTCTCTGTTGGACAGGTGAGACTGTAGAGACGTCCTCTCTCTGTTGGACAGGTGAGACTGTAGAGACATTGTTCCTCTGTTGGACAGGTGAGACTGTAGAGACATTGTCCCTCTGTTGGACAGGTGAGACTGTAGAGACATTGTCTCTCCGTTGGACAGGTGAGATTGTAGAGACATTGTCGCTCTGTTGGACAGGTGAGACAGTAGAGACGTCCTCTCTCTGTTGGACAGGTGAGACCGTAGAGACATCCTCTCTCTGTTGGACAGGTGAGACCGTAGAGACGTTGTCTCTCTGTTCGACAGGTAAAGCTTTAAAGATGTCATTGCACTTGATTGGAGTGTCATGGAGGGTCTTCCTCTTGGACGTTGTCTCCAGCTGTGTCACCTCATGTTGGGTTTTAACCTCTTCACTCTGTCCCTCTGTGATGTAGAGCTCAGTGTAGATCCTGTTGAGGAGGGTTCCACTTCCTGTTCCCTCAGTTCCTTCAGTCACTCGTTCACATCTGCTCCTCAGACTGATCTTATGTTGATCTAAAACCTCCTGCAGACCACCATCTGCTGAAGGAGAAGAGACATAGTCAGACCAGGATTTACGCTATATGCATTTAGTCGTGGTGGCCCGGCACAACAAAATTATTATTTCCGCCACTGCTCCAGTACTGGGGCAGACACACAATAATAAACTACCACTTACCATTAAAAGTAGGGCTAGAGATTCTGGAAAAATGGTTCTATCAGGCCACATTTGAAAATACACCGGTGGTAAAACCAAAAAGTCAAGTCGAGCTGCACTAGTGCAAAAAGGCCACAAGTAATAACCCCCCTAAAGTGTCTCAATCCACTGGGTTTATCAATAAACAACGTTGACGAGGTTATTATAGCCCACAGATTTAGTTTAGTTATAGTTCATAGTTCAACATTTTGGAAAATCCGCCTACTGCCATAATCCCTATAGTTATAGGGTTAGGTTAATTACCTTTAATCTAGATTGCCGCAGCAGAGACGCAAGCTACTCAGCTAACGCAATGGAGGCACACGATACTTCCGCCTATCCCTCATCAAACTCATCAAATACGCAGTCCAACAACTCCAAAACGCTCATGGGGAGAAGTTGTGACCTGCACATTCACCACACTATGAGATAATAATGAAACGTTACGAGACAGAATTGTTTTCTAGGCAAATGCGTAGCCAGAACTACATTCCAGACATGACTGCTGGGCAGAGTAACTTCAAAAAGGCAAGTATTTCTGAGTATTTGCCTCATGCGTTGTAATGTTACATAATTATACGTTATTATTTCATAGCATGCTGAATGTGCAGGTCACAACTTGTCCACAGCCGCAGCGACTGCTATAAAAAATCCTAGCGGAAACACTGCAGACTGTAGACAGAGAGCCTGACAATCTGATGGGATTATTTTAATCAGCTATAGAAAAACTACAGACAACAAAGAAGAGCTTGGAATGTTCTACTGTTCAAATGTCAGTGCTTCGTGATGGAACAATGACTGTGTAGAAAACAACAGGTCCTGCTTTCAGAAACGACTACATCAGCAGACAGATGTTCAGTCTCACTTTGTACACAGCTGCTCTGATTGGCTGTCTCCAGTCCACCTCTGGTTCTGGGTCTTTGTCCACACTGGGGACACGAGGGGTCTCCTGAAGAACCAGACTGGTCCCAGTCTGAGGTGAAGCACTGTCTGCAGAACCTGTGTCCACAGCTGGTGGAGACTGGATCCTTCAGGACGTCCTGACAGAGACCACAGCAGGACAGCTGCTCGTCCACAGAGACACCACTCCTCTTCTCTCTGTCAAGACATTTCTGTATCACTAGCATGTCACAATCACAACTCCACATCTGTGCTCTGATTGGTTGTCCACCCCATGAGGGTGGTGCTTCAGAAACCAAAGGAGTAGAGAGAGAGAAGGAAAAAGAAGGAGGTGAGCTGAACTAAAGCCTGGTCCTTAAGTGCTCTATCTCTCTTTGTTTATTAGTTTACTGTAGCAGCTAAGGCTGAGCTTAAAGCCACTGAGGGGCTGCTATAGGGGCCCAGCCCTGCTGTGGCTTCAGTCAGAAAACTGTTTGTGCTCCTCCCTGAAGAAACACCTGTCCTGACTGAAGGTTCCTATTAGAGATGCACGATAACGTTACAGATAATTATTGTCCCAATATTGGCTGATAATTATCAGCATAATTAAGGCCGCGTTTCCCAGGTCCAGTAAGAAGATCTTAGCGCTTCTTTCAACCACTCTTAAGGTTCCGTGAAGGAAGAACGCATTTCCCAGAGTCGTATAGCTTAAGATGATCTTTCACTAAGAAGGAAATGTAAGATCAAGGTAACCCACTCTTAAGAGTCTTTTTAGTGACCAAACACTCGCAGATTCAGCCGCATCACCCCCCCCCCCCTTCCCCTGCTGTTAGACCGGCCTGCCCTCCCTTCCCATGAACCAGTCTGCCATCCAGTCCTCCCATTAAGCTGGCCAGCTCTCCCTGCCTCCCTTGCCTACCAGAAGCTTCCTCCATCAGCTCTTGTTAACATTTCCATGTTTCCCACATTCTGTCATAAACTATAAACTGTTTTCTTGTCTGTAACAACATCTATTGCACGTCTGTCCGTCCTGGGTGAGGGATCCCTCCTCTGTTGCTCATCCTGAGGTTTCTCCAAGTTTTCCCTGTTAACTCATTGAGTGCCGCGCTCCTTTCCAAAGTTTTAGTCAAGTGTACCGGCATATTAGACCATATTTGACTTTTTATTTTAGAGCCATAGTGTATTCTATATTATTGCCACCAACACATACTGTAGCTCATTTGAAAGGTTTAACTTTATCCTTCAAATGGCCACAAACCGTTTGTTTCTACGTGCCTCCGTTCCTGAGAAAAGTCAAGCTAAACATGGCTGGGTTTCACCAAAATCCCTCCTTTTTTTCTAGAAAAGGAGATAGAGCGTCTTTTATGAAAGGTGCGGTGTTTGTGTCTGTCGCTCTTCAGACACTCGCATTTCTGGATCAAAGGGCTCGTATAAGATAAATATACACAACAATTGTTGTTCTATTCACAAAACCACCATCGGGGGCGGGGGGGGCGCCACTAAACAGCAATAACACAGACGCACCGTGCCGTGTCACAGCCTCTCGCCGCGGAACGTGAGGCTCTGCCGGCCACAGCGGCTCGCGAACACCGGTCCCGCCGGTGGTCGCGGTCCGTCTGTGGTACGGGTCGGTGGTGCCGGTCTGCTTTGGCCCAGAGACCATCAGATTTTACCGCGGGAGGACTTTGGGGAGGACACGGTGTTGCTCCAGATGAAGACCGGGCGGGACAGTGGGCTGAGAGCTTCCTGGTTCAGCTCCCAGCTACTGCAGCCTCGCGGGTGAGAGCGGAGCAGCAGCGGAGCAGCTGCTGCATCCACATGCAGAACTCCGTTTGCAGAAGCTGAGTTATGATAAAAACTTCCAGATCATGAGCTGTCATGTGACTTTGATCGTCATCTATTTCAGTTCTCCTCGTCGTAGAGTCCCCAAATTTACATATAATGTGTATTAAAGTGTCTATTTTCATAATTTAAAAAAAAAGCAAAAAACGAAAAATTTCGTTTTTGGCACTCAACGCATGGGAACGAAAAACGAGAAATTACGTGGTTGGCACTCAATGAGTTAAAGGGTTTTCCATGGAGTTTTTCCTCAGTGGATGTGAGGGTCTAAGGACAGAGGATGTTGTTGTGATGCCATGTAAAGACCTTTGAGACAAACTGTTTGTAAAAACGGGCTATACAAATAAAATGGCCTTGCCTTGGCTTATTATGTTAAATCAGAGACAGAGCTATAATGTTATGTGTGATGTATAATATTCAGCTCACTTTATAGCAGAAACCGTCTCTTACTGTGACTCTGAGGGTCCAGGTTCAGGACTGAAGACTGGAGGAAGTTCTTTGGACCAGTCACTCTTCATAGACAGACAAATGGATCCTGGAGACTCTGCTCTGAGTCTGTGGTTCTGACCTCTGCAAACACAAACACCACATCAATCACTGATCAATTCTCTGATGACAGAGGCATTGTGGGAAGTCTACAGTGACATCAGCTGTAGTGAAAGATGGAAGCAACACAGCAGCTTATGTGTCTGCTCATCTTCCCCATGTTGATTCTGTCTCTTAACTACAGCCTGTGTGTTGTGATTATTGTGACTACACACATCAAACAGTACATCCTGCTGCAGCTTCATCTGACCGACTGAACACTTAAGCTCAGTTTACAGTAGAAACCATCTCTTACTGTGACTCTGAGGGTCCAGGTTCAGGACAGAAGACAGGAGGATCTTTTTTGGACCTGTCACTCTTCATCGATGGACAGATGGATCCTGGAGACTCTGCTCCGTCTTCATCTTCATCCACACGAACACTCATCTGCAAGATTTCAGTCAATCTGAGAGGAAAACACACACACACACAGGTTAGTTTTCATCTGTATTACTCAGCTCATCACTGGGGATAACTCACGATTTTCAAATATTCTCACAATTATTAAAGTTGGATCAAATCAAATTGTTATCTGTTTTTCATGTTATTTATAATAATAATAATATAATTTTCCACATTTTTCTGTTTCCTGGTAATTGAACAGACTGTATAGTATCACAACATGGAAACACAGAACACAACTACTGAACTAAATCTGTCTAACGTTTAGACTGGTTCCAAATACTCCAGCCCAATCTGACCCAAGTTGAGCACATGACCATTCTCTCTGAGCCTTTCCATCCCATTACCTGTAATTATTGATTTAAACTCGACATTTTTAGTCAGCTGTCTGTTATTATTCACATCTTAAACTACAACCCTGTTCTCATCTGATGGCTTTTTCTAGTCGTCGGGCACATGCTCAACCAGCTGTTCTGGAACTGAAAACTCTTTCTCTTGTCAGAGTAAGTCAAGTCATACTTCAGGGAAACACTG
The DNA here is from genome assembly GCF_045865225.1 of Trachurus japonicus. NCBI lineage: Eukaryota > Metazoa > Chordata > Actinopteri > Carangiformes > Carangidae > Trachurus > Trachurus japonicus. Next base: position 96,458 of record NC_140908.1, read on the forward strand.
AACACAGGTATTTTTGAAACCGTGTGTTTCTCTGCATGGTTTGGCCTTTCATCCACATGTAATCGCAGTTGTGGGCTCCTGAAACCGGAGTTTTTTGAAACCAGAGTCCAGGGTGAACTTTTTGAAAGTCCGGTTTCAGCAGTCATGTGTGGACAGGAAAATCAAGGAAAACCACAATTAATCTCTTGTCGCCATTGTTTGACGTCACAGTGTGCAATGGAAATAAACAGTAAGGTGTATCCATGGAGATTTGTGGACATGACCCACTGCTCAATAGAAAGAGCTTATATATCGCTGTTAGGGATGGGTACCTTTCACATTTGAATCGATACGGTATCAATACTCGGTACCTGGGAACCGATATCGGTACCAATCGGTACCTGTTTTCGGTACTTTTCGTGTGTGTGGTAATTTTAAAAAATCAAAAATCAAAATGTCTAAAATTGTAATATTTACCTCTTAACAACATCACAACTCCTCAGCCTTTAAGAGTATTTTATGTTTTAGGGATGGGCAATGATTTTCATATAATGGAATAGTCATTAAATGAAAAAAAAAAAAGTTTATGAGACTATAATCTTGTCTGAAAAAATGTCCGTTTTTACTGTGGGGAAAATGAGAAACATGGAGAGACTCCTACAGCCATCAGAAAGCTGTGTGAAACTTTGTCAAATAAAAAAAAACAACTGAAACTGCAGAGCAAACTCTGCAACATGTGGACTTCACGTTTTGACGAGAGGAGAGCGGGAGACTTCATCCTCGTTTAGATGTGCTCTCATTACGTGACGAGGACTTGAATGGCGCCGCTGCGGGACTCAGGACCGGACCGCTTCGGTCCGGATTGTCACAACAGTCCGTTCTTCACGTTAAATGACGGACGGCTGTTTTTCAGGTAGTGATTTAAAATGACAGGCTGGCGCTACCGCTTCTCCGTCTCATTTCAGAGAGAGAGAGAGAGGAGGGGGGGCAGACGTGAGTGCTCATGCAGACTGCACTGCTGACGCACGGCGAAGGTGCGTTCAGGTACCGAAATGTGGTACCGATTGACTTTATGTGAATCGATACTCGGTACTTTGGTGGGAATTCGGTCGGTACCAAAAAAGTACCGAATTTCGGTACCCATCCCTAATCGCTGTACTTGGACTAACATGACTCCCAATCCACATTTTGAGTTAATACCTGAACTCTAGTTCGACTAATCCTGAGTTTTCGGTTGCAGAACAGGTGATAACAGTAAGTTTAATCAACTCTGAGGAAGTTTGACCCTGAGTCTAACAGATCTTCCAGCCTTCCTGATCAGCTCCGAGCTGCAAACACCTCGTAGGTGAAAGCGGGGCGGCTTGTTCAGGGCCAACTGGGAGATATGCGAGGTCAAAGGCGAAGTCAGTAGCGCTCCCCGGCCCGTCACATCTACATACTTGCCAACAATGGGTTGTGAAAAATGGGGATTTTTTTTTCACCGGTGTATCGGCCCAAAGAACAAGGTTCCTTCACCAGGTGTGCATATAAATTGTCATCATTTCTTGCCTTGTACTTTAAACCTGATGAAGGAGCCTTGTTCTGAAAATCTTGTTTCTTTGATAGTCAATAAATGATTCTGTTTACCATTGTATTGAGAGCTATGAAAAATATAGCAATTTTAATTGTTGAAATGAGTAATTTGAGAACCGTAAAACTTCAGACTTCCTACATACATGGAAATAGTTCAACTAGCCTATTTTAAGTTAACAGACAAGCAGTAACTTGTTCTAGACCAACACAATATTTGGGGAATTGGTCTTTCCTGACACTACACTATTATGATGATATTAACTCTGATATGAATTACATCTCATTATTTTTCCTACTTAAATAACAGTAGTATACTTGAACTCAACCTGATGTAAACATTAATAAAACTCAATAACCAGTCCAGCCACACAAGCAGCTCCATGTTGTCCCTGTGTGATGTTCAAGGTCAGGACAGTCTGAGGACAGAGAGCTTGGAGGTTGAAGCTTAACGAATGTTGCACAGCTCATTCTGACAATAATAATTCCACTTCGCATTTGGGTCCTTTTTAAACGCAACTAGCCAGAGCTTTAGTAAGTCTAGCTTGTGGAGAGGAAGCCTGTGGAAGCTGAACTTCATCCAGCTGCTCATTTTGTTCAGAAACACGTAGCTGCGTTGTGCTCAGAGATGACATCATTCAGGTCAGAGGTCAGTAGGTCAACCTACAGACCCTGGATGTTGATAACAGCTAACCCCGGACTCAGAGGGGAATAGCACTAGCCTATCATAACAACATATTGGAGAAGTGAACGAGTTTCTCTACAGATAATGTGTTATTAAGGGGCTGCATTGCGCTGCCCCATAGACTCGCATTATACAGATATACGCGGAGCTAATTTCGTCGGAACGACTTGTAATGATACCAAAGTTATCTGGGTGAGTAAATGATCGTATTTTATGCTAGAAATAAGATCCAGATTGTAAAAAAACGGCAATTCCCCTTTAACTTATTGAGTGCCAACCACGTAATTTCTCGTTTTTCGTTCCTATGCGTTGAGTGCCAAAAACGAGATTTCTCGTTTTTTGCTTCTTTTTTTTTTAAATAATGAAACTAGACACTTTAACACACCACGGACTCTATGACGGTCCGTGTACCTTTTGTCAGTTTGATATTCCGTTTTAATAAAAAAAACGGGAAAACGGAAATACCGTGTTTTTTTCCTTTTTTACTTTTCAAACAAAAACCAATAAATGAAAAAACAGCTTCGTTTTTCCGTTTTTGGTTTTCTGAATCAAAAACGAAAAACGAGAAAACCACAGTCAAATAACGGCCCGAATTTGGTTTTTGTAAATTCATTTGTTCGTTTTTCGTTTCATGTTTATCAATATAACGGCGGGCAGAACGGAAGCGGAAGTGACACATAATAACTTCAAAATAAAAGCATGCTTATTTTCATACAGACTACCGTTCTCTTTATACACTCATTTTTACAGTTTATGCTCGACACATATAGCCTACATTTATTTCAGTGAACTAAAGTATAGTTGTAGATGCCATGTACTAGTGTTTTGTGTGTGTGTGGGTGGGGGGGGGGGGTCAGGGGTCAGGTGGGATGATACGTCACCAAGCGTAGTAAAATCAGCTGTTCTTCACCTGTGACCTGCTATGTTTTAGCTTATCGACATTCCTCTGGAGCTCAGTTTTTATTGTTGAAGCGCATCCGGCCCTATTAGCCATAGGTTATTTTTAGCTGAGTGTGAATGCATATTGTGGGAAAGTTTTACCCTGCGAACGTCACCAGTAGAGGTCCCCATCACACACAAAATAAAAGTAGCGTGCTGCTTACTTTCATACAGCCAAACGTTCACTTTATAGCCTAGCTACAGCCCTACACCAACGATAATTAAGCATTATACAACAGTTAGTTCCGACCATGAGGGATGCAACGGTTCTCGGTAAAATACCGAACCGTTCGGTACGGCCTGCACGGTGCAATACGCTCTTGGACCGCGGTATTTCAGATTCAGCTTCCATCAGCTCTTCCTGCTTTACAGACAGCTGTGCCGTGTATGTGTGTGCCTGGCCGTTTAAGGCGAAAGCCCGCCCCCGCGAGTCGATGTCCAATCACTGTTGAGCCTCCACACACTCACAGTGACTCCCCCCCTGCAACTGAAAGTGCAGCAGCTCAGCCTCACACACAGAAGAGGGGAAAAAAAAAAAAAAGAAAACAAACAGGCGGCGGCATGAGCGGTCGCTGATCGCAATCGCGGGGGAAATTAATTAGTTATTAGCGCGATTTAGCACATTTAGCTTTTATTAGAGTTCCAGCACAACTCTGTCCATGCACTCCGCATGTGTGTGGTCGCGTGTCCGCGTGCCCGCGTGTCCGCGCGCGATAGAGAGACCGAGGTCGAGCAGGAGTTGATTGACAGAGATGAGAGGTGGTGAAAGGCTGTTTTAAAAAAAACACAATAGACTAACTCCTTCTTTCCCAGTGAGAGACTGTGGCTGCAGCATAGTGACGTCTTCCATGACGGCAATATAGCACGATCTCTGTTTGAAAGCTGCTTCAGAGTGTTCATCATGAAAGACTAAAGGAGTGTGCAGAGGGAGGAGCTAGGGGCTGTTCACTGACAGTTCAGGTGTGTGTGTGTGTGTGTGTGTGAGTGAGTGAGAGAGATAGAGAGAGAGGAGAGCTGTATTAGAAATATTATAAATTATAAACATTATTTTGGGAGAAAAAAAAAGTTCTCTGCACAAAACACATACCGAAACCGTACCGAGAACCGTGGCCAAAAACCGAGGTACATATCGTACCGTGGGCTACCTGTACCGTTGCACCCCTATGATATACAGTATAACAGCAGTGGGACTTTTTACAGGCATTATCACTCCGCTGTTCAGCTGGACAGTAGGAAGTCAGAGCCACGCTCCCTCCCCATACAACTGCGGTCAAATGAGCCGTCGTTCGTCTTCGCGGAGTCAAGCCAGCCGCACAGACATTTTAACTGCGCCCGTATCAGAGAACGGCGAATGCTCCGAGTCCACCGGCAAAGCTAGCGCTAGTTTAGAATCAAGCGAGATGACTTCCGGTTTTCAAAATAAGACGAGGATAATACGGAGGCAATCGAGGCGTGTGTGTGTGTGTGTGTGTGTGTGTGTGTGTGTGTTTGTGTGTGTGTGTGTGTATAACCATTGTTTATTGGCTGTTAGGCTGTAATGAGGTGTTTTCAACACTTTTTTTTCCACATCATTAAAGCAGAAGTAAGGGGAATGTTTGTGTTAATATAAGTCTTAAATAGTTCTATCTTCCGACAGCAATCACTTCTATAGAGTGGTGGTTACACCTATCAGGGCCTAATGCATTTTAAACAGGAAAAAGGCCTTATACTCCAGTTTTACTGTACAGTAACATCACTTTGGTCCATAACTTCTGTCAATACTTGGTACAGTTGACTTCAGGACCACGCTGGCTACTTCCTCAGTCATGATCAAACATTTTTACTGTATCATTTTGGAGAAATTAAGCCTCAAATTTGCATCTTTAGCTTCTTTTAAACAGGAAAAAGGCCTAATACTCATTTTAGAGAAATTAAGCCTCTAAATGAGAATAAATACCGAGCATAAGGCCTCTTTCTATGTAAAAATGGAACTGTATAGCTGAATTTCTCTAAAATGATGCAGGAAAAATGCTTAATAGTGGATCAGTGGGTTGTAAGGATGGTCCTGGAAACAACTTTATCAACTTTTGTCAAAAATTATGTATCATAGGGATTTTACATTTGCGTGAATATTGAGCAAAATTAATGGATTCATTTCTCAAAAATTATACAGTCCAAATACTTGACACTGCATGGGTGAGTAGTCAGGTTATTCCCGAGGTCAACACTAACCATTGTCAGAACTTTAGGCCAAAGTGATATTACTGTACAGTAAAGATGGAACATTAGGCCTTGCAAAACTTTTTTTTTTTTTTTTTTTTTCAAATTTGAGGCTTAATTTCTCTAAAATGATACAGTAAAATGTTTGATATTGAGTGAGGGAGTAGTCAGGATGGTCCTGAAGTCAACTGTACCAACCATTGTCCGAACTTATGCACCAAAGTGATGTTACTGTACAGTCAATATGGAGTATTAGACCTTTTTGTCTTGTTTAAAAAAAGCTAAGAATGCAACTTTGAGGTTTAATTTCCCCAAAATGATACAGTAAAAATGTTTGATAATGACTGAGAAAGTAGCCAGGATGACCCTGAAGTCAACTTTACCAAGTATTGACAGAACTTATGGACCAAAGTGATGTTATTGTACAGTAAAATGGAGTATAAAGCCTTTTTTCCTGTTTAAAAGAAGCTAAAGATGCAACTTTGAGGCTTAATTTCTCCAAAATGATACAGTAAAAATGTTTGATATTGAGCGAGGGAGTAGCCAGGGTGGTTCTGAAGTCAACTGTACCAACCATTGCCTGAACTTATGGACCAAAGTGATGTTATAGTACAGTAAATAAAGAGTATAAGGCCTTTTTGTCATGTTTTAAAAAAGCTAAGAATGCAACTTTGAGGTTTAATTTCCCCAAAATGATACAGTAAAAATGTTTGGTAATGACTGAGGGAGTAGTCAGGGTGGACCTGAAGTCAACTGTACCAAGTATTGACCGAACCTATGGACCAAAGTGATGTTATTGTACAGTAAATATGGAGTATTAGACCTTTTTGTCATGTTTAAAAAAAAGCAAAAAATTCAACTTTGAGACTTAATTTCTCCAAAATAATGCAGTAAAAATGTTTGATCATGACTGAGGAAGTAGCCAGGGTGGACCTGAAGTCAACTGTACCAAGTATTGACCGAACCTATGGACCAAAGTGATGTTATAGTACAGTAAAAATTGAGTATAAGGCCTTTTTCCTGTTTAAAATTCATTAGGCCCTGTTAAGTGTAACCACACACACACACACACACACACACACACACACAAAACACTAGTACATGGCATCTACAACTATACTTTAGTTCACTGAAATAAATGTAGGCTATATGTGTCGAGCATAAACTGTAAAAATGAGTGTATAAAGAGAACGGTAGTCTGTATGAAAATAAGCATGCTTTTATTTTGAAGTTATTACGTGTCACTTCCGCTTCCGTTCTGCCCGCCGTTATATTGATAAACATGAAACGAAAAACGAACAAATGAATTTACAAAAACCAAATTCGGGCCGTTATTTGACTGTGGTTTTCTCGTTTTTCGTTTTTGATTCAGAAAACCAAAAACGGAAAAACGACTCTGTTTTTTCATTTATTGGTTTTTGTTTGAAAAGTAAAAAAGTAAAAAACCACGGTATTTCCGTTTTCCCGTTTTTTTATTAAAGGTGTACAGAAAAGAAAACTGAATTTGAGCCCACTCTGGATCATAAAATTAATGTGATAACTCATCTTTCAGACGATGTAGGTCAAACTTTGTGCAAAATTCTATTTTTGAGTAAATCCGGGATGAAAGTGTGTATTTTTTTTTTCGCATTGGATAATGCAGGCGCACAGATTATGCGTCAGCCTGTACACGATTCATCAGCCACTGATATTGGATCCGTAATCCGTCATTCAAACGTCTGAGACACACACACACACACGGAGCTCGATCTCGCCCCAAGCTTTGAATATCCCGCCCGCTCGATAACGACCAATCAAATTCATTTTCCTTACTCGGGTAAACTCGTGTTGCAGCTCGTGACAACTCGGCGCGACAAACAGGACAAACGGCCATTTCTGTACACCTTTAAAACGGAATATCAAACTGACAAAAGGTACACGGACAGACCTATGACGAGCAGACCTGAAATAGATGACGATAAAAGTCTCATGGCGGAGTTCTGCATGTGGATGCAGCAGCTGCTCCGCTCTCACCCGCGAGGCTGCAGCAGCTCGAAGCAGAAACAGGAAGCTCTCAGCCGACAGTCCCGCCTGGTCTTCATCTGGAGCAACACCGTGTCCTCCCCAAGGTCCTCCCGCGGTAAAATGTGATGGTCTCTGGGCCAAAGGCATCACCGACCCGTACCACAGAAGGACCGCGATGGTAACTGACACAGAGTCAAGTTAAAATGGCTGTTTGAAACCTAAAACCCGGAGTCTCCTTCAGATAAGTTTTTTTATGAAACCTGCTTCCTGAAGCGGGGCCCTGGACTTGATGTAATCAGACTCCTGTCGCGCCTCCTCTTTTTCCTCAACAAATATTTCCTATGTAACAGACTAATGGACCTGCAATCAGATTTACACGTGCAGAGACGGACCGGTTAAAAATCAACAATCATGTCAACGTTACCTCACTCAGGGGTGTTTGGGTGAACTACGAAGAATAATGGAATAGTTTGACAGTGAAGTAAAGTGTTTGTAGTTGTAGTGCCCCTCCCTACTCATCAGCTCTGGTTGTTTCCTCCTTTTCTCTCAGTGTCTCTGTGTGGACTGAAGTTCACTGTGACTCTTCTTCCCTCCACAGTCCACAGGGACAACCTGACTCACACACTCTTACACTTCAATAACAACTAGAATAATAGTAATAATGTTGTGTTAACACTCACCTGCCTCAGACTTCACTTTCTCTCCTTCTGCTCCGTCACTTCAAAATGGAGTGTGAACTCACTCAACACGTCTGTACCTGTTGAACACCTGTAGTTTTAATGGCCCCGCCTCCTTCTCTGCATTTATAGGAAGTCACATGACTCTGTGAGTGTGTGTTGTTCAAACTAGTTGTTATTTCATTGCCTGTTGTTTAAAATGACAACTAATGTGTTTTAATGAGAAACTCTCTCTCGTTATCACCAGCTTAATATAAATAATGTTGATGATTGTTGTGAGAGAAGAGAAGTGACTTCATACAGGTAGAATGGCGCCATCTGCTGGTATTACACCTGTTAGTTCATGAGCCAAGACCCCAAAATTGGCCTCCCGAAATCGATCAGGTGGGCAATTTCTAGTTAGTTTTTTTGACTTGGTAGACGTCTCTAGTGAACAGTTTGGCATGATAACCATTGCAAACAGGTAGCTTAGTGGTGGTTTTCACGTGAGGAACATGGAGCTGGGGTTCCTTTGAGTGATCATTGCAGTCCTCACATGGAATTGGATCAGGGAGTTTTTCTGCCATGTTTTCCTCTAACACTTACAAAACATTTATTAAAGCTGTGAAGCACATCATCCATGTTGTCCTTTTTAATGTTACTGTAACCCAGTAGATGATTGGCTCTAAATATATGAATATACAGTGGAATCCGCTTATAGTGATCACGTTTGTCCAGAGTCAATTTGATCACTATAAGCGGTTGATTACTAAAACCGAATTTTTATTATTTCACTTATTTTTTATGCAGAACATCATCTAAATGCCATTTGTATAGTTTTTCAATGAGAAAAATGTAATGAAACAGCTGTCAGCAGCGCAATCATTTCGTCAGCTCCAAACTCACCGGTCTGCACCTTGATCACAGATCACAGCTGGTTTTCCACACAGCATCATTTACAGTAACTCGCGTGACACGTCTCAGTAGCCTACAGATCCGCGGGCGCTGCCGGTGTGTTTTTAAAATTAGCGAACTATTCTAGGCTACAGTAGCGCCGCAGTTTCTCATTCCCCACCTTGTTTGACTGAGAGTGTTTCAGGATGGTTTTCGTGAATGAACAGGCAACATCACTGTCGGAGTTTCACTTTACCGCGCGCCGCTGTCATGCGCGCTCCTCTCTCTCTCTCTCTCTCTCTCTCCCTCCGCCAATAACGGACAACGAGCGCTATGCGGAGATGAGGAACGAGCCAAAAGCCCAAAATCTATTCCTGACGTCCGCGGTCGATATAAAGTTGATAGGTTTCATTCATCCATGTTTTAACAGACAACACAAACAGCCGCGCTGCACCCACAGTCATGTGTCTCAGCCAGCTGACGCACAGCACAACAACACAGCACAACAACACACAGCGCAGCTACATGTGCAGGCTGCTGCAGCAGTGCACGTTAAAAGGACACCGCCGAAAATAAATAATAAATAGGCTACACGTAGTTTTTAAATTGTTTTGCGCATGTTTTCATCCATAAAATGACCAAAAATTAGCACTATAAGCGGATTTCTAGATCACTATAAACAAATTATTTAAACAGCATTTGTATAGAAATGATTCCGTCCCAAGCCTTTTGATCTATATAAGCGGTTGATTACTATATCCGTGACCACTATAAGCGGTTTCCACTGTATAATATAATAATATTGTTTGTTTACCTCAAAATTCATTTATTTCAGGCAGCAGAAAGCTCTTATCGTCCCCACAGAAACATGAACATGACCTACAGTTACTATTGTTTGTGCATTAAAGCAATACTTACCTTTCTGGAACTTTTGCACATTTCTTTGTCTAAGTTAAAATGCTATTAATAATCTGATGATACATTAAAATGTAAGAGAAACCCAACAGGGTTAAAAACTCATCATTTTTTCATTCTCATATAATAGCTTGTTTTCAGTCACGTGGTTATGATGACGCGAAGGGGGCGGGGCGATGTCAGATGGAGGGCAGGAAGTGGAGAGCGGTGCCTGAAAATAATGGAAAGCGAGTACTCCGAAGCTTTTGGTCGAGCCTGCACGTAGCAGGTATCACCAAAAATTAGAGAAATATATCGGATACGATCCATACAACCTTAAATCGGGAGAAAGGAAGCAGTGAAACACACCGCCTCGACCAGAGCGATTGATATAACAGAGTGGCGACACTCCCATAGGACTCCCATAGAAATACCGAGTAATTTTAAGTCATAAAGTGGTAATAATCTTTGCCATGTACAGTAACCATGTCGATTTAACAAAATAAAATGTATTAGACTGATCGGTTCATTGTAAAACATTTATTCATTTACGTAAATGTGGTGATTTCAGTCCTTAGCCCAGAAGCAGCCCTGCTCACTTTTCATTCAAACAAACTAATGCCACTGCCACAGTTAAATTTCATCAATGAGACCAGCATTAATCTCAGCGGTAAACCTCTAAAAGCATTGCGGATACGTTACTTGGCTCGTTTCCTCCTCCGGGAGGAGGACGGTCGGCCCCGATAGATCAGCTCAGCAGACCGGGCTGCTGCTGCTGTGACAGCTGCTGCCCTGGTCCCCGGTCGGGGCTCACACAGACTCTGCACTTCTCCCAAAACAGACATCGGAGCAAATTCCCCAGCGTTATAAACTGACCACAGACTCTGGATTAAACAGTGACGTGTTAACAGCGCTAAAGCCACAATTAAAACAGTTTTTAGCAGCTTTACTGGCTGTAAACTGCATGCTAATTTCTGTTAGCCCGTCTATGGTGTTTTACATATACATTAGCATTAAGCTAGCGGGCTTTATATGCTTAGTTGTGACACTGGCTGTGTGTGTTTTGAACGTTGTTTCAAACTATGTGGGTTTGGCTGAATATCGTTGATGCTTATATTGCCGCTTAAAATATTGCTTTACTCCTCTTTCTATGTGCCATTTTTACTGTAGAACAGGCTAGGACACCGTTTGTTTACTGTGGTCACTTCCGTCCCTCCCACACACCGTTTTACGGTCAGTTGTTGAAATTTGAGTCCTTTATGTCTTACTACCTTAGGAACTCTCAAGTAACTTTTTTGATTTTCCCGGTTTGACCGTTTTGAACAGCCGTAGACAGCGCAGACAGTAGGCATTTTCCTATTGTTTTCCTGCGGGCAAAACACTTCCTGCCCTCCATCTGCAGTCGTGACGTTCCACGTGACGTCATCTGAAAACCACCTACTCTGAGAAAAGTCTGACCAATAATATTATTCGGTCCGATTAATAAGATTTGACGAGCGACCGAACCTACTTAATATGTAATCACTTTGTGCACCCCTCTCCTCCTCTCCCCCCTCCCGACCAGGAAGAATGCTTATTGACAGAGCAGTAGCAGGACATGAGCAGAGGAGACTAGAGTCACAACACACACTAGAAAGAAGGTTTTTGGAAATAAATAGTTTTTTAAAAGACCAATAACTGCAGCCGCAGCTGGTCGTGGAGTTTCATGTCTGATATTGTACTGTTGATAGTGAGCAGCCCCGAGTGATCAATCAATCAATCAATTTGTTTATTTCGGGCATGTCAATTTAAAGCAGAAGTAAGTGATATATTTGTGTTAATATAAGTCTTAAATAGTTATATCTTCCGACAGCAATCACTTACATGGAGTGTTTGGACCGAAACACGGGTCTGTCAGTCACTCTGCTCTGCTCTGAGCCGAGGAGAAAACATTTATCGTATCCTACAGTTTTTATCCAATGAGGAGAGAGAACGGCATGCAGGGCTGTGTGTGCAGCCAAGGGACGCCGTGAATGTGGTGACGTAGGGACGAGGACTGTTATGGTGCGTTCAAGGCAACTCGTATTTTTCCGACCTGTGAAGTCGTACCAGTTCGATCTGGTACATAGACTGTAAAAAAAGACGTACTGGTACGAGTTCACGGGTCAGAAGTTACGAGTGGCCGTTATACTGACTTTCACAGGTAAAACAGGTCGGAAAAACAGGAGTGGGTTCCCTGGAACGCTACAAAGTCGTAAGTTGTGACTTGAAGCTGTAATTTACGGTTTCAAAAGCCTGCCTGGAACGCAGCATTAGCCAAAATGACCGGATCGCTTACTTCTGCTTTAACTCCAGTCCAAAGTAGCTTGTGACTTCATTTACTCATTAGGGCCACGGGCAATCGCACCGGGCACTGGTCCCTGTTGGGACCAGTGCCCGGGCGAAGTCAATGGGACGGGCGAAAAAAAAAAGAGCGAAAAAGACAAATCATTGGAGTTTAACAAACGTCTACTGCTCAGGCATACTTTCACCTAGAGACTTCGTTTAAACTTTAAACAGTAGACACAAGTCTTGTGTATTGTCGTATTACTCCACGTTTTGATCGGTCAAATAGTTTTTGATCAATCCCTGATCAATGACCATGATCATTTTTGGAGAAATTATGAGATTATAATGGGTGTGTATTGGACGGAATGTTCGTGTCAGAGTGCGTGACATCATCGGTTAGAGTGGGAGAGATGCCAGAAAAACTTCAGATTTTTTCTCTTTCCAAACTCCAAACGGCCACAATTTACACTCTACACACATAATTTCCGCCACGTTTGTAGACGAGCTCATCCTCGATCTCTTAATCTGCTCAAAATATCAGAGTGAGTTACAGAATTTAAACTCTGAGCCTCTAAGTGCGGCCACGTCTGTCTCTGCTCCTCATTGACTCCAATACAAATATTTTCTGAGAGAAGCAGAACGGCCTGATGTTTTAAAACTGCCAGCGTCGCCAAAATATTTACTGTAGAAACACCAAATCGTACCAAAATTTTCAGTAAGTCCTTAGAGCAACGTTGATCTGTGTTTTGTTCTGATAGGAGTTACCGTTTTGTCATGCTAAGCCTAAATGTGAGACCGGTGCAGAGGCAGAAAATGGCTCTTTTTCTCCACGTTTCTGTCTGTCTCAGCCTGCGGGGGCCCCTATTGCCGTGGTAACCTCTTTGATCCTCAGGCCAGAGCTCGTTAACTTCATAAACAATCCACCTGGCGCTCGTTTAAATGTTTATAAACAGAGACACAGCTAAATCAGACTGACACAGGATGCAGCTACTAACTAACTATGTGTCAAGTCAGTCACACACACACACACAGACTCTAGAGCCAGCTTCATGTGATTACAGTCACACACACACACACACAAACAGACACACACCTTCATGTGATTAAAACACAGTTAACGTGCAACAGAATTTAAACTTAAACCATGATTTAATCTGGTTTTAAAGTTAAACCTTGTTGGTGTCAAATGCGTCAAATGCCTCTCGTGGGAGCAGCTGATAGAGTCCCCCCCAGCTGAAAGCAGCCCACCCCACCAGCCAGAGGGTCCAGGACCATAGGGACTGCAGTGGAGGAAGGCTGCCTTAACACCCTGCACAATGGCACCCAGTACACAGAAGTTAGACAGGACCAGTCAGCCCATCACCTGGTCCGTTCAACAAATCAGTTTATGCTACTGTGATTTATGTAGCCTAGTTAAATACTACAGTAATCATCATAGTGTATTGGCAGGAAAGACCATTTAAATCTGTATCAAATATCGATTAATGAATTAATCGATAATTTGCATGTTGGTCTTGGTTAAGTACCACCTTGAAAAAAAAAACAATGTTTTGTTGCTTAAGCTATTCAGTCATTCAATGGTATACTAAAATCCATGTGGAAAAAAATGCTTCTCACTGTTCTCAGGTCAAATATTTATATGCGATTAAAATGCAATTAATTGCGATTAATTAATTACAAAGCCTCTAATTAATTAGATTAATTGTTTTAATTGAGTCCTGGCCCTATTACACAAGACACACACACACACACACACACACACACACACACACACCTTAAGATCGTGGGTTTGATTCCCATGTTGACAGAGATGGCACAACCGGCAGTAGCCCCGTGGCCCATTCAAAATTTCCCGAGAGGAAATTTTCTATTGTTCTTCTGTTCGGCCATTTTCTTTATACTTTTGACACTTAACTAGTCCTTCATACTTGTGCTATTTCAACAATTCTCACATCAAAATGTTCAGCCTTTTCGGGACAGGTGTGCTATGTCTTTTCTCTTTTCAACTATTCATACTTTTTGCAATATTCAACTATTTCAGATTTTTTTTTCCCCATAGAGAATGCATTGGAACAGTCTTGAAACTCTTCAAATCTTCTTACTTCTTTCAGCCTTTAAAGCGTCCACATACTTTCAGCTAGAGACTTCATTCAAATTCTGAGCTGTAGACAAACTTCTAATGTATTCATCCTGTATATACAACTTTTTCATAGCTTGTACCGTTTTTGAGATAAATCCTTTATAAGCACATGAGGATTTCTGACAAATTTCACACTTTTCAATGTGTGTATGGGGTTGGGTCAGAGTGAGTGACATCATCGTTAGAGTGAGAGGGATCGAAAAAACATTCAGGATTTTTTCTGGATAAATTGCCAGCACGGCCACAAATTAAACTCTAGACACATGATTTCCTCACCGGTTTGTAGCCACACTTGTCGTGTCTCATTTGATGTGCTCAAAACAGCAGACAGACTTACAGAATTGTCTCAGTGAGCCTAATTGTGCAGCTAGACCCGCTCCAATGGCTCATCCACTTCAATAGAAAAGTAGGAGCTGATTTTTTTAGAAAAGCAGAAATGCCCCCCTTTTCTACCTTGCGACCCTGAGAAAAGTTTTTGCCCTACAAACATGTAATGCACATCAATGTGCTCAGGAAGGTCTCCTTGCCCCAGTAGTCATGGCCACATTCTGATAAGAGGTACGGTTCTCTTTTTATGGGCTGTTTTCGGAAGCTGCACAGAGCTCAAATCTCTCTGCTCTGCTCTGCTCTGTGTGCAGTTGGTCCAGCTGTAGTGGCCAGCTCGTTATCAACGTCTATAAATAGAACAGTGCAGATGCAGCCTGGCCGCTCGTTAAGATGTTTTTAAACACAGCCCCACACACACACATGATAAACCAGACTGACAGAGGATGTCCACGCACAAACACAGGCATGCACACTCACACAGACAGACACACACAGACACTCACACACAGTCACACATGCACACATACACAAACAAACAAACACACAAACACAACACTGTTCCACACAGTAAAATGTAAGCAGTTAGTTGAGTCGCCATGGTAACTTCTGAGGGCAGGCTGCCACGCAGGTCTAATCAATCAGATCATTAGGGAGAGAGGAGTTCTGTGGCGCTTATCAACAGTTTTACTTTCTGCACATGTACACGCAGACAGAGTGACCGTCAGACTCACACACCCAGACACACACACAGGTTTTCAGCTCACATTCATCAGCCTCTCAATGATTTTATACTTTTGATGTAAACATCTGTTTATTTGTTAGCCATTGAAATTTGTCTTGTTGTAATTTGTTATAGGGGTGGAACCTATGTACAAGCCAACCGGCTTCGTTCCCTCCTTGCACCATTGAAATTTGTGTGCTAAATAAATAAACTCTCTAAACTCTAAACTCTCCAACAATTTATATTTTTCTCATGAATTTAAGTTCAGACGTTTAGTCTTTCCAACTCTATTAATAGTAGTACAATTACAGGTGGAGCCAGGACATAGGATGCAGCTTTTAACAGGTATTCCTGGCTTACACGTGTCCAAAACACTGTTGTCCTTAAAAATCCACTTGAAGTCCAGGTGATGTTAGAAAAAAGATTTATTCCACAAGTGTCACTCAAGTATCCATAAACTTGGCTTTCTAAACAAAACAGGACGGGACACGGTAAAAAACCGTGTGTCTCCACTGCTAGCCTGGAGTTCGCTACTCAGGTCAATGACCTCACTTCCTAGCGTCCGAGGCTGCTGACTCTTAAAGCTACAGTACCGCCAGCATTAAATTGAAAGGAAATAGCCCATTCTAGACAGAAAAGATTAACAAATAGCAATATTCAATTAAACTCACTCATCGACGATTATTAGATCAATATATAAACTTCAGATCCAAAGTTATAGTACAAAATATAGGTAAATTACATAAGGAGAAATAAGAAATCAGCAAACCCATTCTTGCCTCATACATATCCGGCCCCTAATTGTTCTCTAAACTTAGAAACAATTACAAACAACATGAATCAAATGGGGCAATTAAAGTCTTAAGCACAATAACAATCCAGAGTCGTGTCTTCTTTATTCTGACTTTAGAAGTCTCTGGTACTTGCTGAAGGAGGCCAATCTTTACCTCCGTCTCATACTGCTTCTAGGAGCAGACAGACCTTCGTGATGGGCCTGACTAGTTCACTGGTCTTAGTCTTTAGACGAACCCGGCGAACGAGTCCATGTTCATCTGGCATTGCCTCGATGACTTTGCCAATGACCCATGAGTTTCTTGGTGCAGTCTCATCCACCAGCAAAACAATGTCCCCTGGGACAAAGTTACGCGACACCCGTGACCACTTCTGGCGCATCTGGAGCTCAGGCAGATATTCCCTCACCCAACGTTTCCAAAAAAGGTCCACCATATATTGGGTCTGCCTCCATCTTCGACGTGCATAGAGGTCCTCCGTCTTGAAAAGTCCTGGAGGTAGCGATGGCTTGGTCCTCAGTAGTAGGAGGTGATTTGGGCTGAGTGCCTCTAGGTCGTTGGGGTCACCGGAAGGGGTGGTAATGGGTCGTCCATTAATGATGGCCTCAGCTTCACACAGAAATGTCTGGAGGCTTTCCTCATCCAGATTCTGAGTCCTCAGAGTGGCATTGAGGATTTTTCTGATGGACCTGATCAAACGCTCCCACACTCCTCCATGGTGAGAGGCTGCTGGGGGATTGAACATCCATTTTATGCCTCGTTGAAGCAACGTGTCCTCTATTTTGGAGGTGTTCCATTCTTGAATAGCCTTCTTGAGCTCTCGCTCTGCCCCAACAAAATTGGTCCCGTTGTCAGAACACAGCTCCACAACTTGACCTCTTCGTGCGATAAACCGGCGAAGAGCATTAATGAAGGAGTCTGTGTCTAGGGATGCCGCTACTTCTAAGTGGACAGCCCGAACGGCTAAGCAGGTGAAGATAACACCATATCTCTTCACAGTAACTCTTCCTCGCTTCGCCTCAAAAGGACCAAAGTAGTCTACTCCGGTTCTAGTGAAGGGCGGTTCATCAGGTAAGACCCTGTTTCGTGGCAGGTCTGCCATTTGTTGCTGCCCAGTAACACCATGTAGCCGTCGACACACAAGGCACTTGGATAGGACTCTTCTTATTGCTGCACTGACATTCGGGATCCAATACTTTAGACGCAGCTTGGATAGGACATGGTTGCGTCCACTGTGACCTACTTCCTTGTGGACCTCTTGAAGGATGAGCTCTGACACCCGTAGGTCTTTAGCCAAGATAGCAGGATGCTTAGATTCTTCTGGCATGGCTGCACGGTTGAGCCTGCCTCCGACTCTCAGAATACTGTCTTGAAGAACTGGGTTTAGCTTGTATAGGTGGCTACTCCTTTTGACAGGTTCACCCTTCTTCAAGGAGTTGATTTCCTCTTGGAACCTTTTTCTCTGACAGTGGCGTATGACCTCCAGTTCAGCCTCTTTCAGATCATCGACTGTGAGGGTTACTTTGCTGAGGCTTGCCTTGTAGTTCACCATGAACTTATGCAACTGCCGTATTTGTTCGTCCTTATCCGTGTCAGACAGCGCAATAGCTACTCTTTGCTCCTTTCTCTTCTTAGCCATGCAGAGCAATGTGTTCTTCATCTTAAGAATCCATGCCACTGCTTTCTTAAGGCGCATCCATGAGGAGTAGTACTCAATTAGCGTCTGCATTGCGTCAACCTTTTCTCCTACTGCAAGAGCATTTATGGTGACATTCTTCTTGATCTCTGGATCAGCAGTGCTGAGATCTGTCAGACGATCAGGGTTCTCTGGCCAGTTGTCGGACGACTGGGTGAGAAAGACAGGCCCAGAGATCCAGGCTTGATTCTGCACAAAGGGATTCACTTTCTGTCCTCTTGATGCATAGTCAGCAGGATTCAAGTGTGTGCTGACATGCCTCCATTGAGATCCTGTTGACACCTTCCGAATTTCCGCCACTCTATTGGCTACGAATGTGCGGAACCTTGTCATTTCGTTGTTTATATACTTGAGCACAGCCGTGCTGTCTGTCCAAAATATGGAGTCCGCAAGCTGCAGCTCCAGTTCCTTCTTTATTAGTCCATCCATGCGCGTTGCCATAGTTGCCGCTGTCAATTCCAGGCGCGGGATGGTGGTGGGCTTGAGTGGGGCGACCCTAGCCTTTCCCATGACAAACGCGCTATGGACTTGGCCTTTGCTGCTATGCTGGACCAAGTAGGTAACTGTGCCATAGCCCTCTTCACTCGCATCACAAAAATGATGCAGCTGAGCGTATGTAGCCTCTCCAAAACGAGCTGGCTTGAAACATCGATCAACTCCAAATTCAGTGAGCAACTGCAGATCTTTAATCCAATCGAACCACTGCTGTGCAAGATGATCTGGAATCATGTCATCCCAGCTGAGCTTTAGCCTACAGAGCTCTTGCAAGATCTTTTTTGCAGGCAGAACCACCGGAGCTAAGAATCCCAACGGATCGTAGACAGAACTCACCAAGGAGAGAACGTTTCTTCTGGTAGGAGGTTTATCTTGGATGACAATCCTGAACTTGAATTGGTCGGACTCGACGCACCATTGTACTCCCAATGCTCTTTCCATGGGGAGTGAATCTTGATCCAGATCGAGATCCTTTACTTCTTTTGCCATTTCCTTCTCGGGTATAGCTGCCAGTACCACCCGACTGTTGCTAACCCACTTTGTTAATCTGAAGCCCCCTTTCTGACAAATGGCTTTCAGATTGCGACAGAGTGACACCGCCTCTGCTTCGGAGCTGACTGACTTAAGCCAGTCATCAACATAGAAGTTGTGCAACACTGAACAAATTAAATTTAAAGGAAATAGCCCATTCTAGACAGAAAAGATTAACAAATAGCAATATTCAATTAAACTCACTCATCGACGACTATTAGATCAATATATAAACTTCAGATCCAAAGTTACAGTACAAAATATAGGTAAATTACAGAAGGAGAAATAAGAAATCAGCAAACCCATTCTTGCCTCATACAATGTGTCCTATCTATCTATCTACCTACCTACCTACCTACCTACCTACCTACCTACCTACCTACCTACCTACAGTGGGAGCCACATCAAAGTTACCCTGCCATGCAGTTCCCATGAGAGTTCCAGCTGAGCTCCAGCAAAGTCCCAGCAGCTGGAGTGACCCCCTCCTGGGTGTGACTAGTTTTTACTGGAACTCCACCCATTCAATGAAATACATGACATGACCAGGAGATGGCGCTTCTCTCACAGAATACAGTACATATCGCCAGAGGCGGCATTTAAAGCACTGCCTCTGGCGGTGAGTGGAAAGTCACATAAGTCATAGAACCACGAGTACATGTTTGATTTAAGAAGTGAAATTATAACAGACCTAGCTACTGGAGATGCGCTGGCCACTGTTTAATCGGGAAATAAACTGTTGTAAACTTGTAGCTAATAATACATACTGTCAATTTTTTAAAATCACAATTTATTTACTGTGAATCTACATTTAAAGAGGAAAAACTAAGGGAGTGATGAAAGCCTTTTGGAAGATGTTTGCAGTTGCAAGTATTCAGTGCATGCCTTCGACTAGGGAATTAGCATCATCATTGCCCAGTCCTTTGTTCGCACTAATGGGCCATCTATTGGTCACCTATTGTCACACAAATTCTGCAATCCTGCAATGCAGCTGGCTGTTCAACTTTGAACATCATTTGTGTTTGTCGTCAGAGCTTAAATCATATGTTCAGACACAAACTTCCAGAAGTATTCCAATTGTGTAAGGAGGGAAATTACATCTTCTGTGAGAGCTGGACCGGAGAGAATATTATTGGGACCAATATGTATAGGCCTACTATTACTACTAGTGATACCAGTCATGGAGAATGGCGTGTTTTTTGGTTGGGACTCAATGTCCACCCTGTCTGGGCAATAAGTGGCTTTGTCCACATGTATTGTCACCTGGCTCTGCATCACTTGCATCCATTACCCATTGAAATGCGCAAAACCTAAATATCGAAATTAAAAACTGGTAATGGAAACACCTACATTTCGAAAAAACTCTCAAATATCGCTACAAAGTTTTTACGCTCTCATGAGGTGGTTTTTGAGACGTATCGATTCAAACGTGTATCGCAAAAGTGTAATGGAAACACTTTTTTCGCTTTTCTACACGTCACCGGCGCCACCGGAGTTGTGTGTGTCCACGCTGTGTAGGTTTATGTAACTTCAGGGGACAAATGAACCACATGTTTATTGTCATGCATTGCTGACCTGGGCATTGTTTCTCATTAAATTAGAAAAACCTTTCCTATCATTCCCCTTTTCCGTGCATGGTTGTAGGAAATTTGGCTCACATCCACGCTCCACTCCCTCCTGCGCCGAAATGTCACCTTAAGTCACATAAACCAGTACGGGTGTGTGGACACAACCACCTATATTGTTGTCAGCGCCTCATCACCGCTGGTGTTAAAAGGCTCCGTTCTTTCTGCAGTCAGGTTAAAGCGCACATCCGCCGTGTTGGTAAACAAATAGTCCCTCTATATCAACGGAGGCAACCGTGCTTGAGCAGCTTGGGTTCGAGGTGGTGTGAGTGCGGGCCAGCGGGGGAGAGGGGAGGGGGCATTAGAGCTTCAGCACGGTACAACTGTCCCGTGTGAGTGCGTCCTTATTTGTGGCCGCTGCCAGCGCCACACGGGCTTTGCCTTTCAGCAATCAAGCGCTGTTTTCGTCAAAGTTAAAAACAATAACAGCAACAGCCGGCAGCTGAGATCGCTGTGCCGTCACCATAGAAACGCAAGACGCATTACGGCTCATTCGCAAAATACCTTTCATAGTAGGGAGGTTAAGCGACTTTTGACTTCAAGTCATGATGCAAAGGTCTCCTTTGGCATGGAAGTACCTTAGGGTCATACAAATAAATCTATCCTAAGACACAAGTGAGATCACACTTTGTATCCGAAATAAACACGTTTTTAAAATGCCTTTTTTAATTGAGACAACGCATGTTAAAAGCACATTCCATTTAGAATGTCCATAGAAACTACAATGTTTTCAGCTCCTGGATGTGATCTACAGCTTATTTGTAACATGATTACAATATTTCAGGATTGTTTCTCAGTTTGAATGATAAACAGGGATCTAATGTTTTTCAATCTGTAGGGCGGACTCAGATAAGAAGCATAAAGTCCAGTCATGACATTCCATTATGGCTAATTTGAAATAAGAAATAAAGATAGCCTACTGTAACATCATGAGATTGATAAGATGAGCATTAACAAGCATTCACAAAAGTAAAAATCTACCAAAATAATGAAGCTTATAGTTTATCAACATTACTCTAAGAGAGGATCTTAGCCAGCTATACTGCGCAGGTGAAATAAGTCAGTCCTAATCATATGCTTTATGTGGGAGCTGCAAACCTAAACTTCCCTATATGTATATGAAAGCTGAACATTCCTTATTAAGGGCGTTCTACACTAAAATGTGTTAGTTTACGTTAGGAGGAGCACAATGTAAAATTATTTCAGTATCAGGTTATATAAGCCTTAAATAATGTAGAGGGTCCTATGTGACCCATTTTTACATTTGAGAACAGTAAAAACATTTTTCCTTTGACTTTAAGTTGACTTCTAATATGACCCAGAATGGGTCATACATGTAAATTCAACTTTTTTAAATCAACATACACAAGCAGTAACTAGTTATAGGTAGGCCTATATTTTGACCAACACAATATTTGGCTAATTGGTCTTTCCTGACACTACTGTGATATGAATTACATCTTAATATTTAACTACTTGTAGGCTATATTTGTTGTCTGATGTTCAACAAATCAGTATCAGCTATTTTTATTCATGTTTTTACATGACTACATTTTTTTTCTTTTTTAATTACTTTTGATTACACTATTTTTCGCTGCACCTTCAATAAATATGCACAACTGCCCCAAATCTCAACTGTCTTTATTCCATTATAGAAAATGACAACACACACCAATATGTACTGTTTTACTGACAGACTACAAATATGATATGACTATTATGCGACTGAATGTAATTTTCTATTCGCGCTGGAAATTATCAACTCGCAAATGCGAGCAAAACAGTCAAACTGTCGAGAATCTGTGTATCATTCGTTCTTTCTATTTAAAAAAAAAAATAGGAAAAAAAGAATTAAGAATTAATTAATTAATTATTTTGTTTTTTGTTTTTTAATCTAACACAAAAAACGAAAAAAAGTTAGTTAGTGGTTAGTTAGTCTTGTTTTTTCATATTTTCATTTTAGGCTCAGATCAAAAATACGAAATGGAAAAACAGGCAGCACGGACCACAGAATCCGTGTATCATTCGTTCTTCAGTGCCTGTTCAAGCCAAGATAAAAGCTTTAAAAGTACAGATGACATTGGAATGAATGGGCAATATGGAAGAAAAAGAAACTCCGCTCATATCCTCTAAATCAGTGTTTCTCAAACTTTTTTCAGTCAGGGCACCTTTCAAAAGTGCATAAAATCTCACGGCACCCCTGTGTAAAATGTAATTCAAAATGACACTGCATAGCCTAAATGTAAATGTCCTGTTTATTTAGACGGGACAGTATTACAGTATTTATGCATAGGTGCCTGTAGCCTACATATACACGCACACGCACACAATAATCGGCAATGTGAGAGGAAGAGAGAAGGTCTACATGCGCGCAGCGCAGGCACTCGTTCAAATGAACATCCACCGGCGTCTCCGCTCCGTTCTGACTCTGTTAGGAACAATCAGAGAGTTTCCACCGTGTGCACTGCAGTGTGTTTTTATACATCAAACGCACCGGAGTCGACTCACCAGCAATGTGAGCGGTCTCTCTCTCTCTCTCTTTCTCTCTCTCTCTCTCCCTCTCTCTCTCTCTTTCTTTCTCTCTCTCTCTCTGAATGCTGCCGAAACGAGCCGCCTCACGTCCGAGCCGCTTGATAAGTGCAGCTGAATGCAGGATCTGAATGGAAAGTAGACGCCCAGAGCGCTAAAAGGGCGTCCGGTGGACACGGACCCTTTGCATATATGTAAAGAGAATGTAGGCTATTCTATTAATGTCAGAAGAGGAATTTTTTCACGGCACCCTTGATGCAGTCAGACGGCACCCCAGGGTGTCACTGTTAACAAAATCAATTTCTAATCTGTCACTTCAAATTAAAGTTAGTGACGTGTCTGTTTGGAGCAGCTGCTGACAGATGTGGAGCTGACACCACCCGAACCTTCCTCCCTCACGTCGTGACGACGGGACAAAGTCTTTTGGACATATATTGTATACTCTCGATCCGCATATAGATTAATATTATAAAAAAATTAATGATCCTTCTGACTGCGTCTCTTTGATATCGCCAAACTTCCGGGTCACGTAAACGTAAAATATTACAATCAAATTCAGTCCTGTGGCCTGTTTTGTTCTGAGGCGTGACGCGCTGTGGTCACTAGAAATTATTAGGCTACAGTATTTTAATTCGTTTTTCCACATCTGTATATTTTCTTCACTAGTTTTTATTTTTCATATAAGATTACCAACTTTATTTGCGGATCGGGAGTGGGTGAGCACAGCAGATTTCATGGTTGCCGACTGGCAAAAACTGAAAGAGGGGCTTGTAAATATTTACTAAGATTAATTTATTACACAAAAATCCTCACAATTATTCCTCTTTACTCTTATTTGAATAGGGCAAGTAAGGACGGTAACTTAGGACCACACTTTAATTTTATACACAATCTCATGCGTGTATATTCACGGACACGTTGGCATGTTGTTTATTTATTGGTTAGGGTTTATTTGCGCACCGTATGCTTCAGTGTTAACATTAAAACCACCACAAGGCAAACATTTACTAGAATGCAAATTCTGTAGACAGGTAAACTGCGAATGATATTTTATTTGTGCTCTGTCTGTGTTTATTTATCTTTTAAGCTACTTATAGATCGCCTGTTTTGGAGGCAATTATAGCAATTCATCTGAGGGAAAAAAGAAAGGAGGAGGAAAAGTGATTGACAGATTAACTCGGGTCAAAATCACTGCTCCTCCCCATGGACAAATGAGACACTGCAGCTGATTTTCACACGGGCTGCAGAGGGGCGTTAACAGTCGTGGCTGCGTTCGCTACGTCATCGCGGGGGATTACATTATCGCCACGGGCCAAGCGGGAGCCCGTCACGGACCCGCCACGGACCCATCACGGTCCCACTATCTATCTATCTATCTATCTATCTATCTATCTATCTATCTATCTATCTATCTATCTATCTATCTATCTATCTATCTATCTATCTATCTATCTATCTATCTATCTATCTATAAACCCTTTGTCTCTTTTTTCTCTCTTTTTCTTTCTTTCTTTTACTCCTTCATTTGTATTTTACATAACTTCTTTCTATCTTTCCCTCTCTATCCATCCATCCATCTACCTCTTTCTATCTATCATCCCCCTCTCTCTTTTTCTTCTTTCTTTCTTTCTTTCTTTCTTTTACCCCATTTCCTTTTACTTCTTTGTTTCTTTCTTTTGTTCTGTCTTTCTTTCTACTCCTTTTCTCTTTCTTTGTTTCTACCCCCTTTCTTTCTCTCTTTCTACCGTTCTCTGTATATCTCTCTCTTTCATTTATCCACCCCAATTTCTTTCCTTCTTTCTTACTACCCCTCTGTCTCTTTCATTCATTCTCTATTCTCTTTATCTTCTATTATTCTGTTTTTCTTACCTTTTTCTTTCTCTATCTACCCTTCTCTCTGTGTCTTCTTTCTTTCTGTCCTTTTGTTCTTTCTTTCTTTCTCCATCTACCCTTCCCATTTTCTTTCTTTGCTTCTGTCCTTTTCTTCTTCTTTCTTTCTTTCTTTCTTTCTTTCTTTCTTTCTTTCTTTCTTTCTTTCTTCAGCTCATTCAGCATTGTTTCAACAATTTCTTCAGCTCATTCAGCATTGCTTTCAGCATTCACACCATTTCCATTCTTGGAAATGTTTTTTCTAGTTTTTATTAGGGCCACGGGCAATCGCACCGGGCACTGGTCCCAACAGCTATGAAATAGCTGCAGGGACCAGTGCCCTGCGCAAAATTTTGCATTGAAGTTAATGGGACGGGCGGGAAAAAAAGAGCGAAAAAGACCAATCATTGTAGTTTAACAAACGTCTACTGCTCAGGCATACTTTCACCTAGAGACTCTATTTAAACTTTAAACAGTAGACACAAGTCTTGTGTATTGGTGTATTACTCCACGTTTTGATAGGTCAAATAGTTTTTGATCAATCCCCGATCAATGACCATGATCATTTTTGGAGAAATTATGAGATTATAATGGGTGTGTATTGGACGGAATGTTCGTGTCAGAGTGTGTGACATCATCGGTTAGAGTGGGAGAGATGCCAGAAAAACTCCAGATTTTTTCTCTTTCCAAACTCCAAACGGCCACAATTTACACTCGACACACATAATTTCCGCCACGTTTGTAGACAAGCTCATCCTCGATCTCATCATCTGCTCAAAATATCAGAGAGACTTACAGAATTTAAACTCTGAGCCTCTAAGTGCGGCCACGTCTGTCTCTGCTCCTCATTGACTCCAATACAAATATTTTCTGAGAGAAGCAGAACGGCCTGATGTTTTAAAACTGCCAGCGTCGCCAAAATATTTACTGTAGAAACACCAAATCGTACCAAAATTTTCAGTAAGTCCTTAGAGCAACGTTGATCTGTGTTTTGTTCTGATAGGAGTTACCGTTTTGTCATGCTAAGCCTAAATGTGAGACCGGTGCAGAGGCAGAAAATGGCTCTTTTTCTCCACGTTTCTGTCTGTCTCAGCCTGCGGGGGCCCCTATCGCCGTGGTAACCTCTTTGATCCTCAGGCCAGAGCTCGTTAACTTCATAAACAATCCACCTGGCGCTCGTTTAAATGTTTATAAACACAGACACAGCTAAATCAGACTGACACAGGATGCAGCTACTAACTAACTATGTGTCAAGTCAGTCACACACACACACACAGACTCTAGAGCCAGCTTCATGTGATTACAGTCACACACACACACACACACACACACACACACACACACACAAACACACACACACACCTTCATGTGATTAAAACACAGTTAACGTGCAACAGAATTTAAACTTAAACCATGATTTAATCTGGTTTTAAAGTTAAACCTTGTTGGTGTCAAATGCGTCAAATGCCTCTCGTGGGAGTCCCCCCCAGCTGAAAGCAGCCCACCCCACCAGCCAGAGGGTCCAGGACCATAGGGACTGCAGTGGAGGAAGGCTGCCTTAACACCCTGCACAATGGCACCCAGTACACAGAAGTTAGACAGGACCAGTCAGCCCATCACCTGGTCTGTTCAACAAATCAGTTTATGCTACTGTGATTTATGTAGCCTAGTTAAATACTACAGTAATCATCATAGTGTATTGGCAGGAAAGACCATTTAAATCTGTATCAAATATCGATTAATGAATTAATCGATAATTTGCATGTTGGTCTTGGTTAAGTACCACCTTGAAGAAAAAAAACAATGTTTTGTTGCTTAAGCTATTCAGTCATTCAATGGTATACTAAAATCCATGTGAAAAAAATGCTTCTCACTGTTCTCAGGTCAAATATTTATATGCGATTAAAATGCAATTAATTGCGATTAATTAATTACAAAGCCTCTAATTAATTAGATTAATTGTTTTAATTGAGTCCTGGCCCTATTACACAAGATAAACACACACACACACACACACACACACACTTAACCTAATGTGATTACAGCTCCTCCATATCAGTGCTTATAGAAAGATGATCATGTGTCTGTCTGATCAGCTCTGTCTTGACCTTAAGATCGTGGGTTTGATTCCCATGTTGACAGAGATGGCAAAATCGGCAGTAGCCCCGTGGCCCATTCAAAATTTCCCGAGAGGAAATTTTCTAGTTGTGTTTATCATTACGAGCCCAGTCTTTCCTGGTCCATATAGCTTAATATCCTGTGACACTTAACGGGACACACTCATTGTGTTGAGACATTTTTGATAATAACATTTTAGATATACCATATTCCTTTAGTGTTGTTTTTGGTGTTATTAAATATTGTCCAATAGTTTTCTTTTCTACAGAGCTTTATAATATTGGTTCATTTATTCTGATAGGCCTACTTGCATTTATTTTCTGCCTCTTTAGTTCTCTGTTGAATAAATTCTCTGTAGAGTGTATTTGTCTTTTGACAGGCATTTCCTAATCCCTTCATGAACCATGGTCCATCTATATACTTTAGTTTGCTGCTTTGTTGTTTCACTGGACACTTTTTATTTAATAATGATGTGAATATTCTTAAAATGTTCCATATACATTGTCAAAATCGTTTTCATTATGAACTGTTTACAAGTCATTCCTAAACACATTCATACTTCCCTCGGTCCTCACTCTGCTGTTATGTGTTTTATTTATTTATCTGGCTGCTTTGTCTTGTTTGCTGCTGTAACAGAGTTAAGGAGTTAGTAATTCCACTAACTGTAATTATGCTATTATGGAAGCTGCACTACACTTAGTTTATTATTATTATTTATCTGCCTGTTACAATATGAAATCGTTCACTCCTTTATTTATTTTTTATTTATTCATTATGATCTATGAGTTAGAAGCTCTTATTTTGAAACGCCACACTAACGAGCCCCTGCAGACTTCGCGGGTGGGCCCCGTTTCTAGGCAACAGTCTGCTGTGGGAGTCTCATGGTAGGTTGACTTGTACTGAGCTCCGTTAATCTAACTTTCTATTTGAGGGTTAAAGGTGACTTTATTGATCATACATGTGAAGATCTGCTCCAGACAACAACTGCTGATGTTCTGTGATGATGCTGAGTGAGAGACATGACAAGTTCATTGATACGGAAAAGCTTTTTACTAACTTTGATAGCTTCATGTTAGCTTGTGGCTAATCCTAGCAGCGTGACTGTTGAACAGGCAGAGAGTGTTGTGAAGTTTATTTTGTTCCAGTGTGTGTGTGTGTGTGTGTGTGTGTGTGTGTGTGTGTGTGTGTGTGTGTGTGTGTGTGTGCGTGTTATCCTGAGCTGTGAGTGTGAAGCCTGATGCAGAGATTATTTCTCCTCTTTTCATTAGCAGATGTAAATAAAGTCTGATGGGAGTCTGACAGTGACGGTCCTTGTCCTCTGTGAAACTACACGACGCATGAGAAAGCACTGAACCGCTCCACTGCCATCAACTGTAACAACTGGTAGGTGCTCACTGAGCTCAGAGATTCATAATCCAGTCACTGGCTTGTTTTCTGTCTCATTGGTCAATATGTGGTTGATTACGGCGCTACAATGGGCTGTGGTTCTGCTGGGTCCAGTGGTTTTTGGATATAGGCTCATGCTGAACATTGTATTGATAAACTCATCAGTCATTCTGTGCTTATTGGGATTTAGCAGATGAGTGTTGAATAGATAACGTTTAGCTTCATTGTTGAAAAGCACTGTGCTGTGGAGCCGTGGTTCTGCTGGAGTTCTTCACCAGCCTCTGACAGAACCTCCTGAACCTGAAGAAGGTTTGAACTGAGGCTCAACAAAACTTTACAGAAACACCATCATCTACCTCAGGGCCGGCTCTAGCCATTTTGGTGCCCTAGGCGAGATTACTCTCAGGCGCCCCCCCAACAATGATCATAATGATCATAACGATAACATAGCAGTGTATCTCTATGTCCCCTTTGACCCTGAGATACACAACTTGCACAACAATCAGTAAAATTGCATCAAGTAAATTCTGGGTGAAGACATGAAAAAATTAGTCTCTTCACAATCATGAGAACAAACTGTTGTGGTGCTTGAAATAGGAAAGTCTGGGCTTCACAAAAGCAGTGGAATATACTGTATGATATAAGGCGATAAGTGTAGAAAAAGATTTGTGAAATAGCTTTTTGAGCATAAATGTTAGGCCTAACTGTCATTCTCACCAAATGTCTCAAATGTGGGATAACAGAAGCTAAATATTGACTTCACGTTACATTTCAAACTTCATGAGATGTGTGTAGCCCTAAATGAGAAATGTTCTCCAAATATCAACTAAATAGACAAAAAACACACAAAATGTACAATATTTAGCCTACATAATGTACCCTATATGTGTTGTCACTGTGGTACTGTTTGAGAGGTAAAAAAAAACAAAAAAACTAGTTCAGCTCAGCTCAGCAGGTCTGAATACAGAGCTGGAGCTGATCTGGAGCTGTGGCCCACTGGCCCTGCTGTCTGAGCAGGCTGAAATCTCTACTCGCTCTTCTTTTTTCATAATATTCCTCATCAAAGTAGTCAGCACTTTAAACCTCATCATCCTCACTGCCTCTCTCTCTCTCTCTCTCTCTCTCTCTCTCCCTCTGAACGACTCTGCTGTTTCGAAGCGTTTCACAGTTGTTTTGATTGACAGGTCGTCAAGGGCGTGCGGCCGTGCGTATTTGAAAGAGGAGAGTCTCCCAATCACAGTAGTTGAACCGCATTTCTACTGCGTAAATGACCGAAATATGAAAAAAAAAACATATTGAGACGGTCGGGCAAACGCGCCCATCTAATTAAAAATGTGGCGTTTCTAACAAGAAATCGGCTTGACAGCATTCCTGCTGCAGACAGGTATCTGCTGTGTGTGTGTGTGACTATACACAATTTAGGAACATGTTTGTCATTGTTTATTTATTTGTTTTGGGGGGTTTTTTCTACACAGAAAACACTAAGTGAGGGGGCGCCAGCGGACATAAATCATTATTATTATCTTTTTTTTTTTTTTTTCCCTTGACTGGCGGCGCCCCTCCAGCAGTTGGCGCTCTAGGCGACCGCCTATATCGCCTATGCCTAGAGCCGGCCCTGATCTACCTGATTGTAACAGTGATGTGGACTCAGTGATTAGAAGAGCTGCTGCCGGATTCACCTGTTGCTCCCTGGGCTTCATGAAAAGCAGCAGACTGGTGTTTATCCAGGCTGTGTCACAGTGATGTGAACTCTCTAGCTCCTCATGTGCTCATGTTAAACAGGAACTATGCACGACCTGGTGTTCCAGCTCTGGTCCCAGCAGCACCGCACCCCATAATAACCCATAATCTCTTCTTTATGACAGATAAGACTACACAAATATACACATATATGATAAATAATGTTATCCACCGCTCCATGGATTGTCTTCTGGTCAGCTTCATTGAAAACAAATGCACATGGCCAGGTGGGGGAGGAGGGTTAGCAACACAGAGGAGAAGCTGCCAGACTTGTATAGTTCCCTTTAAATGTCATATATCAGTAAATGTATTGATTTTAATGTGTCAATGGTTAATGTGTGATACAGTTTATATTTGACCGTTAAAGCTCATTTTATTTCAGTTATTTGTCCTGTAGCTTTTACAGTATTTAAAGAAAAGTAAATTCAATTCTTGTTAAAATCAGGAGGTCAGCTTGTGGAAACATCAGTGTGCTTCACCATGGTCTGACTGGAGTTTTCTTCACTAACAGCTTCTCCTTCATCGATGCTGACGACCTGTGACCTCCATGAAGGTCATCACAGCTGCTGCTGCTGCATCACATGCTGTCCACCTGGATTCATCAGCCAGCACATCTTCCCATGTGTCACAGCTGATCTACATAAACATTATGTCAATGTCATTAAACGTTTATGACTGGTGTCATTAAGTGTCATTCGATTTGGTAATGACAAGTTGACATTATTTTGGCTGTCTTCATTATGACAACTTGACATTAATCAAGGTGACATAACCAGAATTTGTCTTTGTCATGACAACTTGACATTAAATTTGTTTGCGATGTCCTTATTATGACAACGTGACATTATTCAAAGTGACATTACTAGAAAATGTCTTTGTCATGACAACTTGACATTAAATTTGTTTGAGATGTCTTTATTATGACAACGTGACATTATTCAAAGTGACATTACTAGAAAATGTCTCTGTCACGACAACCTGACATTAACGAAATATGCATCTATTTTTGTGTTTATGGCAAGTTGACAATGATTATTATAATTAGCTGTACAAGGTTAAAGACCAATTCTAGCACTTGGTCATTGATGTTTGACAGAATACCAAAAACTGACTGTCATGACATCATTATGACAATGTAATGACAAAATTCTTTGACCTAAAGTAAAGTGGTAGAATTTTGATCTGTCATTAACATATCATGAAGGATAAACTGACTGTCGTGACATCATTATGACAATGTAATGACAAAATTCTTTGACCTAAAGTAAAGTGGTAGCATTTTGATCTGTCATTAACATATCATGAAGGATAAACTGACTGTCATGACATCATTATGACAATGTAATGAAGAAATTCTTTGACCTCAATTAAAGTGGTAGCATTTTGTGATCTGTCATTATCATAGCATGATGGATAAACTGACTGTCATGACATCATTATGACAATGTAATGACAAAATTATTTGACCTAAAGTAAAGTGGTAGCATTTTGATCTGTCATTAACATATCATGAAGGATAAACTGACTGTCATGACATCATTATGACAATGTAATGAAGAAATTCTTTGACCTAAAGTAAAGTGGTAGCATTTTGATCTGTCATTAACATATCACGAAGGATAAACTGACTGTTATGACATCATTATGACAATGTTTTTATTATCATTAACATTGACAATTTTATTTTCTCAAACATATGAACTGGTTGTCACAACATCATACACGTTATAATGTGCTTAGAAACAGGACCTCTTCTGCCCAACACCCACCCACTCAGGAACTAAACAATACCATAATATTCATAACATGCATGCTCATGCATAATGACATTCAATAAAGAACAGACAGTAACTATTTATGAAAAATAAAAATAAAATGGAAGAAACATGTCTGTCATGACTGACTGTCAAAAGTGATTACTTTTGTGCCTTCTTTATGTCATGCACCAGTCGACCCAAAATGCCACCGTGATGTCGAATCGCCAGCCAGTAATACCACTCAATCATCTGTAGGTGTATTTTGAGTGATTCTTTTGTTCTATTACCTCTCAGGCGCCATATTTGTTGTTTGTATGACTGCCATGCCCGCTGTATGTGCTGGGTATGGGCTCCAGTTTGTGGGTTCACAAAATTCTGCTTATGGCAAACACTAAATTGTTTGTACCCATACTGGGCAAGGCGGTCCTTGTAAGCGCGCCACTCATCAGTGACAATGTTGGCATTCCTCCTGACATGCCTTCGGATTTGGCGCAAGAGGGTTGTCCCGCGGCGGTTCCTCACTAGTTTCAGGATAGGTGTCCTAGATTCCTCCTCCACTTCCAACATCCCAAAGACCGAGGTGTGAGAACGCCTCCAAGTGTTGCCGCAACGGCCACGATGATACTACAAACAAAAAAACAAAACAAATACAATGTGACATAATGTTCTTTGTTGTTTTGACTATGTGGTTATGTAACCCTCATGCTCCTTTAAGAAATACTAATGCAAAACATTGCAATTTGATCTGACATCAGATGTGACGGGACAATCAATATAGATATAATGTATGTGCTGATTAAGATCGTTGCATTGAATAGTGGTTGTTGTGATTATTTATTCCATTAGAACGGGCCTGAACTGAAGCTGTGGAAACCTACTTAATATGTGACACCTCCCCATCCTGCGCCGCCACTCCCATCTCGGTGCGCCTTGATCTACCAAACTAGGGTCCATTGTATCGAAAGTATCGTCCCATGTGATTTCATTTAGGATGGTAATCTTTTGCACCAAAATGGAAAAGGAAAGTAGGATGGGGTGGGTTGTGAACAAACACACTATCTACTGTAGGCTACCTTTCGTTTGTGAGCAAATTTGCTTTCATCAATCACAACAAATCGATGGCGACCTCCAATCCTCATCCCTCTCTTCCTGAGGCGTAAAAAGTAAAAAATCAATATACTACAACGTAATTGAAAAATCTTTTCCAAATATGTTAAATTGAAGTAGTACTTATGAATGGAGTTCTATGTGTATTATACGTAATTCTTTTTTTTTCTGTATCAGCTATCAGCCACTGAATAAGTAAAATATAGTAGCCTATTAATTCTGTACTGTAAGTCTTGGTTAGTATACTATTCCTCTCAGGAAGAGCAAAGCATTTAGAATATACTTGGTAGTTTGAAAATTCAGACAGAAAATCATTCAGTGACCTGATCCAGCAAAATGAGTTGCAGTGACCCAAATTTCAAAATTGAGATTTTGTAGAAAGAGGAGAAAATGAGCTTTAAAATGATACCCTAGTCAAAGTCATACATTGGATAGTTTTTAAGATATGACGATTTTAATTATGGTCTTCCACTCACTGCTTTCGATTGAAAACCTGAGAAAATTGCGTTCAAACAATTTAGAACGTCTATGGTTTAAAGCCTTCCGTGAATCTGGCGTCTGAGGCACCATTCAATGACCCTCGGAAAGCAGAATGTAACTATCCAGATGCTGTTTACAGCTCGTCTCTATCATAAACGGTTCAGAAGATATTTCATGTTTTGTAAAACATCTGCAAGCCTTAGCATGCTACTACGTTCGGTTTAGCATCGATGCTAACGCTCGGTTTAGCATTGCTGCTACCTTTCAGCTGAGCATCTGGTCCCGTACGCGATATTTTTTTTCGTAGGATGAGTCCGGGAAAGTCCCGCCTTTCCCGCCTCTGATTGGCTAGATGGGCTCCATTTTCGACTCTGATTGGCTAGAAGGGCTCTCGCCTGATTGGTTGTTTGTTTTGGTTGTGAAACGGCTGTGTAACGGCTGTGAAACGCAGGCTGTCGGCAAAGCGTGATAAGTGCCTGGATCTACTTGGACTCTCTCTACTTATCTGGCCTGTCTACACTCTACCTGGTGTTTTTACTAAACTTAACCAACTCCTTTCTTCATTGCCTAAACCTAACCAGTGGCACAATTACACTTCTCACTCAAACTCAAAATGTAAATTTGGACTCTCTCTACTGGCCTGTCTGGCCTCTACCTGGTCTTTTTACTAAACTTAACCAACTCCTTTCTTCATTGCCTAAACCTAACCAATGGCACAATTACACTTCTCTCAAACTCAAAATGTAAACTTGGAATATTAATTTAAAAACTAATTTTTTTTAAATGTGAAACCAGCGGGGATCGAACTCGGATTCACCACACCGCAGGTGAAAACGCAAACCGCTACGCCATGGCATCTGATTACATTTCATATTTCAGTTGTGTGTATTTTAGATTACTACAGTACTGTTGTGAGATGACGTCAATCGAAGGAGAATTCATCCAGCCAATCAGAGGCGGGGAAGGCGGGACTTTCCCGGACTCATCCTACGAAAAAAAATATTGCGTCCCGTACTACGTGATTACACATGGCTACCCTTGTTGTCATAAATGCACCATTCAAGGACCCTTGGAAAGCGGAGAATCTCACGATTCAGATGCAGTTTACAGCTCGTCTCTATCAGATTCAGAAGTTATTTAACCTGCTAATGTTGTGCTCCTCTCTAGAGGGTTAAAATTTGTAAGTCAATTTTAATCGTCATTTACGTGCCTTTCCTCAATTATCTGGACTATGAAACTTTGGGAAATTGTTTTTGAATGTCATTTCTTTGAAATTAGCAAAAAAAAAATTTGGGGATTTTTTATTGATTTTCCACGTTATCAGCTGATTATCTAAAATTATAAAACGGAAAGGTGAAATCCGGCGATCTGATTGGTTGTTAACCGTGGTATATTGAGCATATACCACGGCTACTATTCTAAAGCCTTATCACAGCGTAAGCTATCACTCCGCGTCAGGCACGTATGACTGGTATGAATAGAGAGCCTAAGCGGAAGCAGGAAGTAACGGCGCCATGGGACCTCAACTCTGAAAAACTCGCCATTCAAATGAATGAGACTGAAAATTTTATTTCGTGATCCGATTGAATTGCGCCATGAGAAAAAAATATGTCCTCTACCTGTTTAAAACATTACGTTTCATGAAGAGAAATCAGCCGTTTATCATAAAACGGCAACAGAAGAATGTATTTTGTGTAAAGACCGCTCTACGGACTACAGATCTGTGTCCCACAGAAAATACGTCACCAACTGACACGGGAAAGGGCGGCATTTGGTGTGTGACGTCACCTACGCGACTTGTAGTCTTTCTGCTTACAGATTCTTCTGAATTTTATTCTACAATAGCTTTACAACAAACGGCTGATTTCTCGGGATGAAACGTGATGTTTTAAACAGGTAGAGGACAGATTTTTTTCTCATGGCGCAATTCAAACGGATCACGAAATAAAATTTTCAGTCCCGTTCATTTGAATGGCGAGTTTTTCAGAGTTGAGGTCCCATGGTGACCGTTACTTCCTGCTTCCGCTTAGGCTCTCTATCGAAGTTGTTGTCATGTATCCATGACAACGGACTGTTGCAGTCCGTAGCCCAAGACAGCTGATGTTTTTACGATGTTAAAAAACGGACTAAAGTAGTTGAATCCACATGTTTAAGGTGAACTTTCACCTCCGGGGAGGGTTAACAATGGTAGAGGGGATTGAGCAGTGACTTTCATCTGAAAAAAAGCGGAGGAAAAGACGAGATGCAGAGCTAACTAGGAGCTAACGTCTGGAGAGGTGGGACTATTTTTTTCACAGTGAGGCTATTTTATTGGATAATATGTATTTCTGGTTGAATAAAACTACATGAAATTGATTGCGTATCCCTCTTTCATATTGCCTTTATTGGTAACCGTTTTATAAAAGCATTATATCACTCCAGTCCGTGGTATATGCTCATTATACCACTCTAAGGGGCGTTGTTCGGCCCGACGCGATGAGCATATACCACGGCCTGTCGTGATATATTGCTTAATTAGAACGTTGCGACTTCCGACTCATTTCGCCAGAGCGGGTCACAAGATTTAATAAAAATTCTGTACATTTTCCCCTTCTTCCACCTTAGTAAATATCACTGCTCATTATTTAGCCTATGAAAATGACAGCTAGCCTAGGCCTCTATATCAAAACAAAAAACGGAAGGATTTTAAATACATTTCTAAAGTAATTTGCCTAAAACTATTCACAAAAGTCTTCATTCCATCAAAACATGAAAGTTCCTAGGGGTATCTTTTAACCAGGGTGTCTTTTTTTTTTCTTTATTTTTACATGCATTAACACAGAATGAGATAACAGAGTCAGAGCGCACATTAATTTCGTGCCTACCTGTGTATGAATTCGAGCCATTTTGCCAAAGGAACATGGGATTTTGAGAATATTGTTCAATGTCGTACTGACAGCAGGTGGTTTTTATGACGATTACAGACCCTAAAGAAGGAAAAAATTATCACCAATTATAGCCTTGACTAGTCAGTAACGTTACTGATTATGATATTTTAATAGAGCCCATCTTACCTGCGAAATCCATCGCTGCATCTAGATTTCTTCAGATGCATCTTGCCATTGCATCTTGCGCAGGTTATATTGCTTTTCAATAGTCCCCATTTACACATCCATTTCACAGCTTTTCTTTTGTTTTCTGTAGTGTCGGGGCGCCGACTGTTTCTCAAAAGTCCTCGTAATAATCTTGTCATCGTGCTTTACTGCCTCGATGTCTCCTTTCTACCCACAGCACAGAATAGCGCTTAAAATTAGGCGGCAATCTTGAATTTACCGTAATTACACCAATACTGTCGCAAAAAAATAATATATATCACTTGTTGAAGAAATTTTAGAAAGTGACACGATAACAAGCCATGCATCATTTGAATAATTTCCTCTTTTGCTTCTCTTATCTGGATGCATAGTTTGTTTTAAAGTTGCCCTGGTGAAAAATTAATGTACTAAGTGTACTAAAATTTAGCATACTTTTGTGTACTTCAAGCCGCACTAATCATCATTATATTTCAAGTGTGTTTAAGATTAGTTAACTTGAAGAGTGCTAAATTGGAACAACTAATTTTGTGTTAAGTATATTTAAATTGTAATTAAGTTGTAGAAAAGCTCAACTTAAAGTGTATTTAGTGTACTTTTGTGTACTAAAGTGGAACAACTTAAAGTATATTTAGTGCACTTTAAGTACATGACATTTCATGTACTAATACATGCCTAATTAGTTAAATTAAAGTGTACTTTGTTTGTATTATAAGTACATTAAAAATTAGATGTTAGTGTATTAAAATATATACTTAATTATACTTTTGGTATACTACTTTCTACCTTCATGCAAATGTGTTACAAGTATACTAAAGGCTGAAAGACTTGTGGGACTACTTCCAGGTAAAAAAACATACTTTAATGTATTTAAACCACATCCAAATTATAATAATACATTGCAAATAATACAGAAACTTGTACTATCTCTAAATGTATAAACATTTACATATGGCTTTTAAACATTTTCAAAGGAAAACTTTAATAACACATTTTCAAATATTGCTTCTTTCGTACATAGGAAATAGAAAATAGAAATAGGTTTATTTCAGGCAGCAGACCTAAACATTACAAATAGGGCCCGACCGATTTATCGGCGAGCCGATTAAATCGGCCGATTATAGCCCGTTACTAATCGGTAATCGGCCAAAACTCGGCGATTGTCGCCGATATTTTCAGGAATAAAATGCAGGGAATAAAACTTGGTTTTACTTTGAAAAGATTCCCCCCGCACCGGCGCCGACCTCAAACCGTCTTTGCCACTACCACCTCAGTCACAGCACACAGCAGAGTGACTGATCTGTCTCAAAACCAGTGTTGCCACTGGCTTTCTGTTTCCCTTTTTTTTTTTTTTTTTTTTTTTACCGCGGTCGGGTTGTGAATTAATTAATTAATGCTCGTCTCCGGCCGTGTTGGGTCCGAGATTCAACAAGCCGGTCGGGGTCGGGTTTTACCGTTATATACCGGCAGGCAGTATGCTCATTTATCACCAATAAACACAGTAGATGAGGGTGAGTGACTGAGCTGAGGCTGTGTGACGGGTGGGGGGGTCCGCGGTGTGGAGCGGTGCGGGACTCTGACTGCAGCGGGGACTATCATGTCTCTGCTCCATGACACTGTGAGACTGACCGCCGGTGAGCGCTGTGACACGGTGCCGGGCACGGCAGCAACCGCTGATCGCTTTTGATTGAAGAGAGAGAGAGAGAGAGAGAGAGAGACGCCGTGCCGTGTAAAAAAAACAACAACAAAAAAGTATCACGTGTCATGACTTCCTGTATTTGGCCCTTCAAAATAAAAGCCCATATTGATTTTGACTTCATTTTGACAAGACAGGGCTTCAAATGTTGTTGTTTTTTCATGCAACCAATCGACCAATGAAATTTTAGTCGGCTAATGATTTTTTGGTCGACCAGGCAGCCCTAATTTATATATTATATAATATATATAGATATATTATTATAGTAATACAATTTTAAAACTTAATAAAAAAATAATAATAATCGGCCGATTAATCGGTTATCGGGTTTTTTTCCCCCTAATAATCGTAATCGGCATCGGCCCCAAAAAATCCATATCGGTCGGGCCCTAATTACAAATAAACCTTTAAGGACAATTCCAGGTGAATTCAACTTGGGGGTGTATGTTCCTATCATTTTGGGTCTAAAAGAAGGAATGTGAAGATTTTCAGTTTAATCGCTCCTGTTTTGCGGTAGCTTGGTCTGTCCCCACATCGCTACGGCAGCAATGAATGGGAGTGGATGCAAGTTCCGCTGGTTAGCCTGTTTACATCCCTCAAAGCCGCATTTTTTTCAGATTTTTTTCCACAGACAGCGTCAGATGGCGACTCAAACATGTACCGAGAAGTTTATTTACTTCAAGCAAGCCGACATGCTTGTAAAACTAGATCTAATTCAAAGTCTTGTGCGAGACCCTGCTGCCGTGCTCGGTGCATTCAGGTGCAGTAGGAGCTACCTTTTGTGTCATAAACACAGGAATATCGACTCTTTACTTGCTTCAAGTGTACATTTTTTTCAACAGACAGCGTCAGGTGGCGACTCAAACATGCGCCGATACGTTTTTTTTACTTGAAGCAAGTCAAGAGTCGATATTCCTGTGTTTATGACACAAACGGTAGCTTTCTGACTACCCCTGAATGCACCAAGCACGGCAACAGGGTCTCGCGTGAGACTTTGAATTTAGATCTAGTTTTACAAGCATGTCGGCTTGCTTGAAGTAAAGAAACTTCTCAGTGCATGTTTGAGTAACCATCTGACGCTGTCTGTGGAAAAAAATTGCGGCTTTGAGGGATGTAAACAGCCTAACCAGCGGAACTTGCATCCACTCCCATTCATTGCTGCCGTAGCGATGCGGGGACAGACGCAGCTACCGCAAAACAGGAGACGTTAAACTGAAAATCTTCACATTCCTTCTTTTAGACTTAAAATGATAAGAACATACACCCTCAAGTTGAATTTGCCTGGAATTGTCCTTTAAAGAAGGATAAGCAAAACACATGTACATACACAGTGTAACACAATTCTTACCCAGGTAAGTAGGAACATAAAAAAAAAAAAAAATTGCAGCTATGTTTGAAAGTTCAAGTCACCTCTTTTTTCAGTCACTCCCAGTATGAAATGTTCAGTCCACTGAGGAAGTGAAGAGGATCTATCCTACCGCATGGTTGAATGTGTTGGATATGTGTATGTGTGTGTGTGTGTGTGTGTAATGAAGTGATGAAAGGATCCAGGTTCTTGATTCTTTGTGGGCACCATATCTCTAGTTGTCCTCCAGGCTGTGGTTCGCCATCAAACGTCTCGATCCAGGCTCCAACATCCGGGTAGGTCCAAGGTTCAAAGGATCCAACAGGAAAACCTGACCTATGATGAGTAATGTCAGAACATTCTCTTAATTCTCTCAACTCTCAATCATGAAATACAATATATAAATCATGTTAAATCCACTCAATTCACAGAGAATATTTCTAACTGAATAAACATTGTAATATGACACCACACCCAATAATATCATAGCAACATTCTCAAAATATCAGAAATTAGGTTATTAAAATAACTTCTCCACATCAATAATATAAAAATAACGTCTTCACATAGTAATAAGCATGCAAATATAACATTAATACCAGTAAGAAGACGTACAGTGTGCACCTTCTGCCATGTCTTCGCATAAAATAGTGACTCGGCGTGCTAAAAACGCAGATACTGTGCTAAATCATCAGATTTTACAGTTCAGTGTGCAACAAATTCTCAAAACGTCTCATATTGCACCTTCAAAATGAAGCTAGTGCTAGCTTTAACGCTAGTGATTCACACGAGTGGGTAAGGTCTCTGGTATTAGCACTGATTAGCACTGGCGGTTAGCATTTAGCATGGAAAAAACGATTTCTCACCGATGCGTTTTCTTCTTGGTGGAGATGTCGGGTCCCTCTAGCTTCACTCTCACAGGTCCAGGGCGTCACCGGAGTTATCCCTAGTGATGGTCCTTTGACACCGAGGCTCCGACACATGCGCCGTAGCTCATGAAGCAAATTGTATCGAACCAGTGTGCCGAGGCGTGGTTTAGTCACGTGACTTGTGACGTATGAACCACTTGGATGACGTTTGAAGCAGTTGAGTGGTTCAGTCATTCATGAAGCACCGTCAATGTTTTGGTTGTCTCGGCTCTCTGTGAGAGCTGAGCTGAGCCTTCGAAGCACATAGAAACTGAGGCGGCAGAGATTTGGTTGGAAAGTGTAGCATTCAGTACCAGGAATTCTATAACATGATATGTGGAGCAGAGGAAAAATAATTCATTTAAGCGTTGTAACACGCATATTTGTAACGATTGAAGCGTCAACGACCGTATGGGCTTCAGAAATATTTAGTATGTCCCGTACGACATATCATGAAACTGACGGTGGCGCACCGTGATTACATTGGGCTTTCACCCCACAGGTGTAAGATCAAATCCTTTGCCGAAATTGCCATATTTCTTTTCTATTTTGAAATGAGATCACATTTGCCATCTACACCATTTCACATCGTATAAAGCCATAGACTGTTTAGACTTGTTTCAGAGGAGAATGTAATTCATAGCAGAGCCTATCAGGCTAAGTCAATACCGAAAGCCTATCACAATCATATGCCAAATGAGAAACTTCATGTTTATTTTATATTTTTATTTTTATTGTGTCAGCTTGAAACCATATAACCATGTAACGTTTGTTGAACAGGAGTGTGCATGGCAAATCAAATCTCAAACAATCAATGAACCAATGAATGACACGTCTCAATTGCACTTCATTTTATTGAACACTAGATGTCGTACTGGAGCACTGTGTCAGTGAAGCCTCGCGAGTAATGAATCATTACTCGAAAAAGGTGTTGAAGCCTCAACAAAGCCTCGATTGCCCATCACTAGTTATCCCGTAGTTTTTAATCACTTTTATCAACTTTTACTAGTGTCTCCTCTTCACAAGCTAAGTGTCGTGCTCGATGCGGGGCTGCTCGCTCTCCTGACAACGGCTCCGGAGGAAGTGAACCTTGTTCTGAGCAGGTCAAGGGGCGGGAGCTTCTTCCCGATTGGCTGACAGCTCATCTCCAGCCAATCTCTTTCAAAATAAACGTATAAAAAAATATTTTATCACTGTTCAATTTCTTTTTATAGGTAAGTATCTGTTTTTAATTATTAACATAACTTAGTATTTATTAATTAACTTTTTAAATATGAATTCAGCTGTTTTAATATGCAATCAACAAATTTTTAATACAGACTTTTAACCTTGGTTACAACAGACATTATAACATTAAAACAATGTGCTTAAAGGGATATTTCAACATTTTGGCAGATTTGCCCGTTAATCCCTAGTCTTAGGGATAGGGTTCGTTACTTTTACTGTAATTGACGGTAACCTACAAGCTGTTTTTAGATCGGCGGGGCAGAGACATGAGCTGCTCAGCTACCACTACGGAGACTATCAAACACACAATCCAACAACTCTACAACGCTCTTGTGGATGATTGTTAAGTGTTAATTAAGTGTATTGTTTCATGTGATTTCATGCGTATAAGGTTGTTGCCTATCTTTTTTTTTTTTTGCCAAACACACAGCACAAAATTAAACTCAAATGTAACTTAAAATACACTCAAACTTAATATTACAGTGTTGATATTAAAATGTATACTTTCAAAATATGTTATCATTGTATTTTACAATGACAATTTTAGCATACATTTTAAAATATATCAAAAGTATGTGTGAAAACAAATTTCAAATAAGTACACTTTAGAAATTACACATAAATTTCACTTTAAGTATATTTTAGTTTAATATATTTCTATAAAGTGTAATATAGTATAATTACTTTCAAGTGTGTTAAAAGTGTTAGCGTGAAAGTGTGATGTTAGTGTAATTTTTATATATTTATATAAAGTACAATTTGTATAATTACATTTTCAATATACTATTCAAAATACAAATATACTTGAAATACAATAAAGTACACTTTTTTTTCACCAGGGTGTACATGAATGCGTTAAGTCTTCAGTGCACTGCACTGCAGGTATTGGTCTATTACCTGCTTTACGGTAACAGGCACTACTCAGCAGAAGTTCCGGACGGTTCCACAGGACGCTTGTTGAAGACGACAAGAGGGAAAAGAACTACTACGACTAAAGCGAAGTTCGAAAGAGAGGTAATTCAAACGAAGCTTAATATAACTTATTTTTTTGTAAATACACGTTATATCTCTGGCAGCTGTCTTCCTTGGTCAGTATTTGGTAGTTCATTGCTCACTATGTTAACGTTAGCTAACATTAGCTAGGTAAGGACAGGGCCTGAATTTCTGTGTGGGGTGTAATTTATTGTGCACAATTTAATTGATTCCTGCAAATTAATAATGTTAAATAATGCGGGGATTCCCCACACATTTACAGTGGTGTAACCTTATGTTATTCAACCAACGTCTGCAGCGGTGCTTACTGCCGGAGTCTGGCCGCAACTGCTGTGTCCGACTGTCTGACTTTGACCCTGAACACATCTGTAGCTCTCTCTGTACCAACCGCTAACGTGAGAGAGAGAGAGAGAAAAAAAGACAAACTAACATAATAAGTTTGAGGAAACAAACACAGAGGCTGGCTAAATAGTAAATCTATATCATGTGAGGCTGGAACCTGCGCAGAAAAAAAAAATAAAACAGCAAAGACCGAAAAACGAATGAAAATAGCGCCACGTGATGTCAGCATAACAACCTTAACCTTAATCCTCAGACAGGTAATGTTAAAGCAGAAGTAAGTGATATATTTGTGTTAATATAAGTCTTAAATAGTTATATCTTCCGACAGCAATCACTTACATAGAGTGTTTGAACTGAAACACGGGTCTGTCAGTCACTCTGCTCTGCTCTGAGCCGAAGAGAAAACATTTATCGTATCCTACAGTTTTTATCCAATGAGGAGAGAGAACGGCATGCAGGGCTGTGTGTGCAGCCAAGGAACGCCGTGAATGTGGTGACGTAGCGACGAGGACTGTTATGGTGCGTTCAAGGAAACTTGTATTTTTCCGACCGTGAAGTGGTACCAGTTCGATCTGGTACGAGTTCACCGGTCGGAAGTTACGAGTGGCCGTTATAGTGACTTTCACCGGTAAAATGGGTCGGAAAAACACGAGTGGGTTGCTTGGAAAGGTACAAAGTCGTAAGTTGTGACTTGAAGCTGTAATTTACGATTTCAAAAGCCTGCCTGGAACGCAGCATTAGCGAAAACGACCGGACCACTTACTTCTGCTTTAACTGTAACATTATAGTAAGAGCTTCAATTAAACAAAGGTGATAACGGTGCAATGAGTAAATGTTGCCCTGCTGCGTTTTATCAACTGATGTTACAAAACGTCTCTCATTCAGCAGTCCTGAAGAGAGAACTTCCAGTTAGCTAGAATGCAAACTTATCCCATTTTATAGCCTATTCTAGATTTTAAGAGAG
Source organism: Trachurus japonicus (assembly GCF_045865225.1). Classification (NCBI taxonomy): domain Eukaryota; kingdom Metazoa; phylum Chordata; class Actinopteri; order Carangiformes; family Carangidae; genus Trachurus; species Trachurus japonicus. The sequence goes on from NC_140908.1 coordinate 140,439, forward strand.
ATTGTGAGATGTAAATGGCTTTTTCCCTCTTTTTTATGCTGGTCTAGATGGAAACTCGTGGCAAGAAGAGAGGTGAAGGGAGCAGCAAGACTAAAAGACCATCCAACCCTAACCTGTGTTCCTCTATGACTGGTGAGTTTAAAAACATTAGAAATCATTGAATAAATATATAGTTTTCCAATAATTTTGAAGCCTCGTACTGTATGAGGCATGCATGTATAAAAGTGGTATCACCTTGGCAGCTCATACACTTTTGTGTGTTCCATATAATAAACATTACATACATGATGTCCCAGTTTCTTCAATACTATGGATAACAATAGGCAACGTCTTGTAATGGTTTTAGGCTAGATAAATTGATTTTTACATGACTTAGGCCAAAAGACAGAGGGATTTGGAGTAATGCATCTCAAAATTTTGGGTTATCTTTAAATTCCTAGCTAGGAGATTTGACTAAATGTCATTCTGTTGGTAGTGCCACCTCAGGATGATCAATCTGTAGATGAGGTTGGCATGCAACCGAAGACCAAAAAGGCCACAGTTGGTTGTTCCCTGAAGGAATCACGTAAGTCTTGTGCATACTATGGAAGTTTGTGTAAGTAAAACAGTAATGCGTCTCTAAATTTATGGGGAAAATTTCATATTCTGCCTGAAGCCCAATTAGGAGTTTGACTAATTGTTGTTTCTGTGTCTGTTGGTAGTAAAAATTCAGGATTCTCTATCTGAAGATGAAGTTGGCATGCAGCCGAAGACCAAAAAGGCCGCAGTTGGTTCTTCCCCGAAGGAATCACGTAAGTCTATATTGTGCATACTATGGAAGTTTGTGTAAGTAAAACAGTAATGCGTCTCTAAATTTATGGGGAAAATTTCAAATTCAGCCTGAAGCCCAATTAGGAGTTTGACTAATTGTTGTTTCTGTGTCTGTTGGTAGTAAAAAAATCAGGATTCTCTATCTGAAGATGAAGTTGGCATGCAGCCGAAGACCAAAAAGGCTGCAGTTGGTTCTTCCCAGAAGGAATCACGTAAGTCTGTATAGAGGGTATGCACATGACGTTACGGTCGCTGTGGAACGCGCACTGAGTGGCAAAGGTGAGTGGCAGACGCGGTAAAATTTTAAATCAATGAAAGAAAGGGGGCGATTTTTCTCCGAGCCCATACAAGTCTGACATGTCTGACTTTGTCAGCATGTACAGCAGGCATGAGCTAACTGGACTGCAAAAAATCTTGAGGATACTGTGACCGAGTTACATTCAAGAACCTGCTTCAATGAGTAGCCTATAAAGTAAATTCACTCCAGCGGTATTTTCCGATCGATCAGCTGTGTTTACAGTTTCAGGTGGGGGGGGCGCTGGTACGGATCACTACGGTGAGTTTTTTTTTAACAAGCAAATCATACTGTCTACTCTGTACAGTAATAAAGAGTGTATAGTGTCCGGTCTTGTCGCTGAACTGATGGTTTACCCTCCAGCTCCACGGATGGTCGCTGTCACTATTGATGTTTGGGACTGCATCTCTTTGATATCGCCAAACTTCCGGGTCACGTAAACCTGACCAATTAAATATTAAAATCAAATTCAGTCCTGCTGCCTGTTTTTTCATTTCGTATTCTTGATCTGAAATATGAAAAACCAGACATTTTTTCATTTTTTGTGTTGGATTCAAAAACAAAAAACAAAATAAGCTGTCACTTTTTCGTTTTTTGATTTTTGATTTCCAATCGAAAACAGAATGAATGAATGATACACGGATTACGGATTCAATAGTTTTCGGACAGTTCGGTTTGAAGAAAAAATCAAACTAACGAAACATACACTGACCGATGTGCGTGTCTATCTCTCTTTTCACTACACAAATACAGACATTGTAACATGTGATAATCCATCAATCCACCGATTGATTATTAAAAAGGCTTCGTTGAAAGCAAGCGACCAGGAGCAGGCTCAGGAAAACAGCGGAGAAGTGAGCCACAATGGCGGCTCCTGGCCAGTACGATGTAAACAGAATGTCTCTAACAGAAAGTTATTGTCGAACCCAGTAAATTTGTTTTTCAAATAATGAATTCAGAGTAAATCTATTTTTTTAATGGAAAAGCAATACTTTTATTCTGCATCCCTCTAAATGCTCTGTAGGTATTTTTAAAATAATATGGCTTTTAATAAAGATTATCCATATTCAACCTATAACCTCTATTATTTAACCATGTTTAGGAAAGGCTTTCTAAACTTTTTCTATTTATTTTAACATTTATTTTCTCTCAAATTATGCAGTGTCACCAACGGGAGCATCATTAATCACAAAATTGAAAGAGGAGAACAAATTGGCTAAGATGAAAATACAACACCTGGAGGAGCGGGTGAAGCACCTGGAACAGGCTAACATCGATCTCAAAAAGGACAAAGATTTTCTGCTTAGTAGATTTGACGAGAAGCCAGGTACAATTCCATTAACCCCCCACCACACACACACACTTCAAAGACCATAGCATACAGTAAATGTATACTACATATATACATACAATATATATGTATATATTATGTGTGTGTGTGTGTGTGTGTGTGTGTGTGTGTATACAGTATGTCATATATACACACACACACACACAGTATATTATTTACTTTGCTTACTCTATAGTCTCTCGACATGTTAATTTCCACAGGTCCTTCTCACAAGAGTGCAAAGAAAGAAGTCATCTTTACCTCATCTACCTCCTCTGAAACACCCTCAGCCTCATCCTCTGATGGGTCATTCTTCTCAGAGGAAGAAGAGGTTGAGGTAAAGGAGAAGAAGAAGAAGAGGAAGACCAAGAAGCCAATGAAAACCTTAGAGCCACACAGTCGCTCAAGGAGTAAGTGGAACTATTGGCTTAACAGGTTTTGCTCTTAAAGAGGAATCCCATTCATTTTTCACTCAAAGAATCTATGGGGGTAACACAACTGCAGGGGTGAAAAGCAGTGCTTAATTTGTCCATGTGTAGGTCCCGGAACACTGAGAGGGTGCTGTTCCGGGGGGGGGGGGGGGGGGGGCAGAGGGGAGGAGCGCACAGGAGGCGAGACTTGCGGCGTGCGTAACGGCGCTTAAATGACTTTTAACACACCTGAAAAATGACCCCGATGCGGTGAAATTCAGAGGTATAAGAGCTCACGTCGCTATGGCTTTTATCTGAGTTCATCATCTTCCTCATGCTGTTCCCCTGGCTGCGCTGTCCAACCTGGGTCTCTGTGTCCGTTGCGCCATAGCGCTTCAGCACCATTCAAGTCATCCCGAACGGGTTCCGGACACGGAGACCCAGATCCGACAGTGCAATTTGTCCCACCGGCAGGCAGAGGATGAGGTCGGCTTCACTCCCGTCAGTCTTCACAGACAGTCCACAAAGTTGGAAGAGTTTTGTTTGTTTGTTTGTTTGTTTTGACCCGGCCGGCTTTTAATTGTTCGTATAGATAACTGAATACCGGCTATTAGGCTATTTAAGGAAAAATAACTTATTTTTTGAAGAAGTTGAAATGAGCAACCATGTTTTTGTTAAAATGCATTTAATCTTCAGTGTGAACTATTGAATAAAACAAAAAGACAATAGACTAAAAAGGCAATACTGTGCTTATATAAAGACAAAAGGCAATAGACCCTCCTTCTGACCTACATTGAACAAAGATTATAAAAATGCAATAAACTGTTGCTTATATAGAATAAAGACGTGAACAAAGATTATAAAAATGCAAGGTAACACTTTATTTTAAGGGGTCCTTGTTCCTGTGTATCTACCTAATTAATTATTACCTATGTAACCGTATGTAATAACATGTACTTAGGCCTACATTGTAAATACATAGTGTATTTTGGTGTACTTACAGGTCCTTGTTACACTTGTAATAAGAAATGCCAAAGTGGCCTCTCTCTTTGCACACTAATCGCTCCTAATTAATAATACGGCAGGAAATATCAATAACAACGTAGCTTACCTTTGAAAACGGCCCGCAAACTATCAATAGACCCTCGTTTTCCTTCTCCCAGTATTATTCCTTTTCTCTTAGTGTTTGTTTTTCCTGCTTTCCTCCTGACGTGCGCCCAGTTGCGTAACCTGATGATTGACGTCTGTCAATCACTTTCCTCCTCTTTCCTTTTTTTCCTCGGGGTTAAAATGCCTCCAAACAGGCGATCTATGAGTACGTCCTAACTTAACAGAGAAATAAAACACAGCGAGAGCACAACTAAAATGTGATATTATTGGCAGCTTATTTACAGATTTTACTGTAATAATGGAGGAGACAGCTGTCTGTCTGCTGCTCCAGCAGCGCAGCACCGACAGGATCAGCACCTGTAGACGTCTGTCTGTCCGCATGTCTCGTCCTTTCCTTGTCCGTGGTGCTGAAATAACACGGAGCACTTTGCTCTCATTACTTTCGTTGCCAATTTAAATTCAGAATATTGTTAAAGCCTGTAGTTTGTCTGAAAATGTACATAATGATTTTGCTTTTTGATGAAAACAAACTTCAGTCCTCGTTTTTTCTGCTAAGTCCTGGTTTCTTGCCCTGATAGTGATTTTAACACTTAATGTGTTGTGCGTATACCTGTGATGCATGGATAGTGCGTTTACTGCGTCCTTTCAGGGTTTAAAGCATCAGCGACACACGGGCACATGGCTGGCAAATAATTTTATGTTTAACAGGGCAGGGCCTCATATGAAATATTGAAACGGGCCCCCAGATGTCTAAGGCCGCCACTGCACGTATTTGACAGAGGAGGTCCCGGATCCACTCGGCGAGGTGCCGGATCTTGTTCCGGCAGGATCCGGCACAAATTAAGCCCTGGTGAAAAGTAATGAGTTACATTTACTCTAGTTACTGTAATTGAGTAGTTTTTTTGTGTACAATAACTTGAGTAAATATTGTTGGAAGAAATTTACTTAGTTAAATTTTAAATAGCTTCAGCTACAAAGTAAAAAATTCATTCAGATCCATTCAGATCCGACTACACCAAAATACACCCCCCCCACCCCCCCCTCCTTGGGAGCAGACAGGAAATACACTAAAGAAGCAAGTGTGTGTGAGGGAGTGAGGGAGAGATTTTTAGGCTATCTATTTTTATCTTTATTTTATTTTTTTTATCCCTGTGGAACTGAAATTGGTATCGAGTATTGAAAATTTTCCTGAATATCGAATGAATGTTCGAATGGCTCTGGGCAACTGCAGTGTCAGAAGGTCAGAATTGAAAAGATTGTGCCACGAGGAGCTAAAAAAAAAAAAGAACTAAGTAACTTTTACTCTGAGTACATTTTAAATTAGCTACTTTTTACTTTTACTTGAGTAGATTTTTACACCAGTACTTTTACTTTTACTTGAGTAAAATTTCATCTAGGTGACTGTACTTTTACTTGAGTAGATTTTGACTCTTTCCACCCCTGCACAACTGTAGCTGAAACCTGACCTAATTGTTCATCAACATTATCCTCTTGTTTGAGGTGTCTGTGTACTAGGGATGCAACGGTACAGTTTTCCCACGGTTCGGTATGCATCACGGTTTTTGGGCTACGATAACGATACGGTTTCGATATTTTAATATAAAACTACTCAGACTAGCAAAGTCAATATTGCAATGTAAAAATAATTAAAAGCAGCACAGATATAATCAAACCACAAACTTTATTAAAAAACAGTGATCAGATCAAATTAAACAGCAAACATAAAACCACACAAATTAAATATTAAGTTAAGTACTAAACACTACAAATACAATTAAATGTAAACATGACAAATTGTAGCATCCATTCAAAATACTTGAACAAACCTTTTACAACCTGCACACTTGAAGGCAGTACTTGCCTTGGCCTCTTGTTATGAATAATACAAAATGTAAACAACAATGTAAAGTGCAGCATCAAAAATAATTGAGCAAGAGGACTTATTACAACCTCAAAAACAGTACTTGCCTTGACCCGTTATGAAAAATATAAAATGTAAACAAGATAAAGTGCAGCATCCAAAATAATTAAACAAGAGGGCTTAATACAACCTGCACACTGAAAAGCAGTACTTGCCTTGACCAGTTATGAAAAATATAAAATGTTAACAATGTAAAGTGCAGCATTCAAAATAATTGAACAAGAGGGCTTAATACAACCTGCACACTGAAAAGCAGTACTTGCCTTGACCAGTTATGAAAAATATAAAATGTTAACAACAATGTAAAGTGCAGCATTCAAAATAATTGAACAAGAGGGCTTAATACAACCTGCACAAGGGAAGTGCTATCCCTCAGTTATAAATAGGTAATGTGTAAACAATGTAAACATTACACAAAGTGCAACATCAAGTCAGTTAAAGATCTATGTCTTTATGGTGAGGTTCTTCTGCAAAAAGATGAGCATATCAACATGCTCTGGATCAAGCCGAGAACGGCTGGCACTCACAATGTCACCTGCAGTGGAGAAGACTCTTTCGCTTGCTACGGAGGTGCCAGGGACACAGAGGTACCGTTGAGCAACCTTGGAAATGTGGGGGAATGTGACCTGATGTTCTTTCCACCAGTGGAAAGGATCAGCATCCACATTAAGGCCAGCAGCTGCTTTGTATGAGGAAACCTCTTCCTCAATCCTTTGGGGAAATGCTTTGGTCTGCTGCTCTGTTTTGAGAAGATCCCCAAATAACTCTGACATGGCAGTCTTCTTTTGAGGAGGGGACACTGATGATGCCTGGTCCTGCTCGTTGCTTGGGCCTTCTTGCACTGCTTGAACCTGCAAAAGAAAAAAAAAAAATCAAATCAGTTATGTAATTTTAATTCACATTATGAAAACAATAACAATGTATATTAAAAATAATAAATAAATTATAAAATACCTGATGCTCCATAATTTCACTTGTGAGGTCCTTGTAGACAGATGGCTTCATCAAGAATGGGTAATAACTTGAACCTTGGGTCAAGGACTGTGGCCCTGTGCAGGTAGTCTAGAAGCTCTGGATCAGTGTATCTCTTCTCCAAATCCGGCGTGACTGCTGACTTGGCATCCCGGATGGTTGGACTGTCCTGAGGATCTGGTGCCATGGATTTCAGTGTCATTGTTTTGAGCGGGAGAATCATGGATGAAGTGGGAGTTGATTCACTGCTCATCAGAGTTGTCATTTTCTTGAGAGGGCTAAGCAGCTGGATGAGCTCCTCTGCCAGCTTCAGTTCACTGTCAGTCAGCATGGACATGTCTTTCACAGACTTTTTCACAGCTTTGTCAAGTATGGCAGAGTAAATGGCTGGTTGTTGCTCCACATACCGTTCCAGCATGTCGTGTACTGTATTCCAGCGGGTTGTGACATCATGGATCAATCTGTGTTGTGGTATGTTTAACATCACCTGTTTGTCAACCAGAATTTTGTGAGCAGTTGTACTTTTGTGGAAAAATGTCACCACTTTTCTGACCTTCCCCAGGAGGGCGTGACACTGAGTTGAGGGACACAATTTTCTTCGCGGCAAGATTTAGGCTGTGTGCAAAACAGCTAATGTGTGGTCCAAAGACATCTGTGTTACGGATGGCATTCACAATGTTTTGTGCATTGTCTGTGGTTACAGGAACAGGGATATTTGCTCTCTCTAGCTTCCATTCAGTAACTGCATGCACTAGTTCTTCAGCCAGGTGTTCACTTGTGTGGCTTTCATACAGTGGATGAGTCTGCAGCACAAAGCCCTTCATTTCCCAATCATGTATGTAGTGTACAGTCACTGTCAGGTGGCTTACCGTTGCTCGGGAGGTCCAGCTATCGGTGGAGAGAGCAAGGTAGGGTGCTTGTCTCAGTTCGTTTTCAATATCCCCCCGGCATACTTCATACAGTTCTGGGATCACTTTACTGCTAAAATGGGTGCGGGAGGGTACATGATAGCGGGGTTCAACAGTTTTCATCATGTGGCGAAATCCACTGTCCTCAACCACTGAATACGGCTGCATGTCTTTCGCTATGAAGACGCCCACTGCTTTCGTTATCGTTTTATGTTTTTCGGAGTTTGTTGCATACTGTTGTTGGAAGGCAGCAGCAATTGTCGGTTGCGCTCGGTTCGCCGTCGAAGCTGACGCCGACCTGCTCCGTGCTGCTCCAAGTGAAAGAGACGGGTGATGGCGACGTATGTGAGAGAACATATTGGTAGTGTTACCTGCTACATATCCGATGCTAGCAAAGCAATGCTTGCACACAGTAGTCTGTTTGTTGACTGTCCTTTTTCCGTTCTCATCGTAGTCAACGCTGAATCCAAAATGGTCCCACACCGCAGACCTGTACGAAGACGGTGCCTCTTCAAACTTTCTTTTTTCGGCGTCTCTTTCACTCGCTATTGTCTCTGCACCATGCTGCTCTTCACCTCTCTGGCTCAGTGCCACGCGCTGGTCATGCCGCCTAAGAGCCAATCAGAAGGTCCCAGGAGCCAGCCAGCGCTCCTCAGCGTTCAACATTTGCATGCAGAGCGCTGATTGGCTCCTAGGGAATTCAGGGACGTTCTGATTGGCTCTGAGGCGGCATGACCTGTGCATGGCACTGAGCCTGCTTTGGCCTGAACAATGTGCTGCAGCTGCTCTCAGTCACTGCTCCCGAGGGGAACACACAGCATGCGCGGCTGCACAATGTTTTGAAAGTTTTTTGCCGGGGAAACGTACCGAAAATACCGTTGTTTGCCGTTGTGCATTGAACCGAACAGGGCGTATTGAACGGTTCGGTAAAATACCGAATATTGTTGCATCCCTACTGTGTACTAAGTAGTAGTAAAAAAGAACAAGAACATTTGGCACTACATAAATCAAGTTACAGCTAAAGCTTACTTCATGGAGCATATAGCATAAAACTGAAACTTAAGGCCATACTCTCCATTAGGTCAGCTTTAGCTGCCTGACCATAACTCAGTGTAGCCTATGTTGCACCAAAGGTTGTCCTCGACTAAGGATTTTCATAGTCGAGTCTGATTTGTCAGATTTTGCCCTCAGTCGACTAATCGTTGATTCATGATGTTTATTGATTCATGATCTCATTTGCATTTCTTTCTGCTACAGAAAAAAAGAGTTTAAACACCCGAATAAACAAATACTTCAGTCTCATTATAATAATATTAAGAAAACATAAATTCTGTGTAAAATCAGATGTTCAGCACTGCAGCAGGGAGCACCCCTATATATTCAGAATCCTTTTTTTTTTTTTCCACAACCACATTTTGCGACTATTTGACGAGGTTCAGTCGAATCAGACTTCTCCGAATCGAATCGTTGAATAGTTGACTATTTGAATAGTATTCAAATAGTATTCAAATTAATAAATATGAATAAATAATAGTATTCAAATACATTTTCTTCTTTTTCCTATGGACCACATGTGATGAGCTTGAACAATGGGGCTTAGGTCTAACACCAAACTTCTCCTTTAAGGAAATCAATCATAACTAATTCAAATTTTGTCATCTTCTCTTCCAAGTGACAACCATCAATGGCGTGGTGCGGCGCTACAAGAGGGCTCTCAAGAGCTTCAAAAAAACTGGATCCATGAAGCGAGCCTTTGAGCATTTGGGGGTGGACCGGAACACCATAGCAAGGACCGCCCCAATCGCTGAGGTCCACATCATTTTCCCAGACATATTTGAGGGTTTGAGTAAAGATAGCCATGACAAAATCTCCACCTTCACAGAGAGGTGCAGGGAAGCCATAACAGCAGAAATGGCGAGCACACTGACGCACAAAAAAAATGCAGGTGAACTACTGCCGATCACTTACAAAATGACCTAGTCATTAGACAATTAGTCAATCGTTTTTATTGTTGTTCATATTTTGTTAAGAAACTTTTTCCAGTATTTGTGTTTGCTTGTTTTGTAGCAATGTTGCAGTTATTACAGGCCCAGAAGTCACAATGTATGCCAGCAATAGCTGGTTAAGTTTGATTTGAGCCATTAGACCTCTAGATTTTGAGTTAAGTTTGATATTGTTGATAGCTACTGGTCAGGAGCAGCAAAGCATTCTGTAAGGGTGATCAAAAGCAGCTTTTACCCATTAGTTTTAGTAAAAATGGTAAGGGAAATACATGCAACATGTTCATGGTCAGTAATCATGACATGAGTGTTGAGCAGAAGAGGTTTCTAAGCACATTGTAATGTGTATAGTATAATGTTGTGACCTTGTGTCGTGATAATGATGATGACAGCCAGTTCATATGTTCATGAGAAAATAAAATTGTTAATGATGTTATAATAAAAACATTGTCATAATGATGTCATGACAGTCAGTTTATCCTTCATGATATGTTAATGACAGATCACAAAATGCTACCACTTTAATTGAGGTCAAAGAATTTCTTCATTACATTGTCATAATGATGTCATGACAGTCAGTTTATCCTTCATGATATGTTAATGACAGATCAAAATGCTACCACTTTACTTTAGGTCAAATAATTTTGTCATTACATTGTCATAATGATGTCATGACAGTCAGTTTATCCTTCATGATATGTTAATGACAGATCAAAATGCTACCACTTTACTTTAGGTCAAAGAATTTTGTCATTACATTGTCATAATGATGTCATGACAGTCAGTTTTTGGTATTCTGTCAAACATCAATGACCAAGTGCTAGAATTGGTCTTTAACCTTGTACAGCTAATTATAATAATCATTGTCAACTTGCCATAAACACAAAAATAGATGCATATTTCGTTAATGTCAGGTTGTCGTGACAGAGACATTTTCTAGTAATGTCACTTTGAATAATGTCACGTTGTCATAATAAGGACATCTCAAACAAATTTAATGTCAAGTTGTCATGACAAAGACATTTTCTAGTAATGTCACTTTGAATAATGTCACGTTGTCATAATAAGGACATCGCAAACAAATTTAATGTCAAGTTGTCATGACAAAGACAAATTCTGGTTATGTCACCTTGATTAATGTCAAGTTGTCATAATGAAGACAACCAAAATAATGTCAACTTGTCATTACCAAATCGAATGACACTTAATGACACCAGTCATAAACTTTTAATGACATTGACATAATGTTTATGACATGTTTATGACTGTGTCATGTCACTCTTATGAGAATGTCATGTCACTCTTATTATATTATATGACGGTACCTTCAAGTAAAGTGTTACCCAAGAAACTCTCCTGTTCAGGAAATAGCAGTCTGCAAGCAGTTAGCTGCAACCACCATCCCAAGAGAGCGAGAATTCTCTGTCCTCTGCAATTTGCATCTGGCCCAGACAAAGGCGTTACATTGGTTTTTAATATTTCGCACTATGTGTGTGTAATTAACTCTCATTGGTCAAAAACAGGTGGGGAGTGGCTGTGGTTTAGACTTAGCCCTCCCTTCGTTGGTGCCCTCTGGCTGGCACAGGTTGGTTCCATCTTCCCAGCACACGAACCTCTGGGCCTGAAACACAACAAACCCTCCCTACACTGACATAACTCTCCACCCCAGGTGTCTGAGGGGTCAGGGCAGATAATACAGACCATTAAAACTCTTCCTCACAATGCTTCATTCAGCGGTCCACACTCTGATTTAAAAGCCCGGGCGAGAGGGGATCAAAGACGAGGTGAAAGTAGAGGTGAGGTCTCGGTCCTGGACCCGGAGCTGAGCAGCCAGTTACTGGAGAGGGAGGAAAGGAGCGCATCGAGGGCACCGCACGGTCTGCGTAACGGTGTTTCACTGCTACAGCAGCTGGAGTGACCCAGATGCCAGGAAAAGCGGAGATGAGAGAACTTTTGCCACGGCATTAACTAATTTGTGTGAGTAGTGGCTGAAAAATCGACCTATCGGTAGATATGAATTATGTTTTCCTTTCGTTTTATGTGTTCTATTTGTAAACGTGAGAAACGTTTTATCGTGAACTCTGCTACTGTCTGTAATGCTGCGCTGATTATCACCTCCTTTTCAAAGTATTAAATTCAGATGCAGTCACAGTCCCCGGCTCCCGCGACTCATAAGTTTTCACACCTTTTTATGAAAATGCGTTGTAACGTGCGTTACTTAGATTGTAACGGGTAAAATATTACCGACATTTTATTTGTAATGCATTAAATTACCTCGTTACAGCAAATAGTAATACATTAGTGCAATTTTGTTACTTTTGTAATGCGTTACTCCCAACACTTAACACTATGACAACTAGTAACCTCTCATATATCGCTGTGACAACAGAATATTCAATCTGATGTCAGAGAAGTGACATTATCAGCGAGCCACACGGATGTAAGGAGCCAAGAGAGCAGCGGAGAGAGGTGAGTTCACTATTCACTACTATTAATCAGGCCCGTAGCCAGCCTTGTGGAGGGGGGGGTTCTTTTTTCCCAAAAAAGTGGGCTTCACCAATCGCCTTCCCCTAAATACACAAGCACACTTAATACATTTTAATTTACATTTTTTATTCATTATACCTTCACTTTTACATTACATGTTTCTCTCTTCTTCTTTTTAACTCTCGCAGTGTTTCTGTGGCTTTCTGTTGTCTGTCTCTCTGTTGCTCTCCTCTGTTGTCTCTCTGTTGCTCTCCTCTGTTGTCTGTCTCTCTGTTGTCTCTCTGTTGCTCTCCTCTGTTGTCTCTCTGTTGTCTGTCTCTCTGTCGTCTGTCTCTCTGTTGCTCTCCTCTGTTGTCTCTCTGTTGCTCTCCTCTGTTGTCTGTCTCTCTGTCGTCTGTCTCTCTGTTGCTCTCCTCTGTTGTCTCTCTGTTGTCTGTCTCTCTGTTGCTCTCCTCTGTTGTCTCTCTGTTGTCTGTCTCTCTGTCGTCTGTCTCTCTGTTGCTCTCCTCTGTTGTCTCTGCTGTCTGTCTCTCTGTTGCTCTCCTCTGTTGTCTCTCTGTTGCTCTCCTCTGTTGTCTGTCTCTCTGTTGTCTGTCTCTGTTGCTCTCCTCTGTTGTCTCTCTGTTGCTCTCCTCTGTTGTCTGTCTCTCTGTTGTCTGTCTCTGTTGCTCTCCTCTGCTGTCTGTCTCTCTGTTGCTCTCCTCTGTTGTCTGTCTCTCTGTTGTCTGTCTCTCTGTTGCTCTCCTCTGTTGTCTCTCTGTTGCTCTCCTCTGTTGCTCTCTTCTGTTGTCTGTCTCTCTGTTGCTCTCCTCTGTTGTCTCTCTGTTGCTCTCCTCTGTTGTCTCTCTGTTGTCTGTCTCTCTGTTGCTCTCCTCTGTTGTCTGTCTCTCTGTTGCTCTCCTCTGTTGTCTCTCTGTTGCTCTCCTCTGTTGTCTCTCTGTTGTCTGTCTCTCTGTTGCTCTCCTCTGTTGTCTGTCTCTCTGTTGCTGTTGTCTGTCTCTCTGTTGCTGTCCTCTGTTGTCTCTCTGTTGCTCTCCTCTGTTGTCTGTCTCTCTGTTGCTCTCCTCTGTTGTCTGTCTCTCTGTTGCTGTCCTCTGTTGTCTGTCTTTCTGTTGCTCTCCTCTGTTGTCTGTCTCTCTGTTGTCTGTCTCTCTGTTGCTCTCCTCTGTTGTCTCTCTGTTGTCTCTCTGTTGCTCTCCTCTGTTGCTCTCCTCTGTTGTCTGTCTCTCTGTTGCTCTCCTCTGTTGTCTCTCTGTTGCTCTCCTCTGTTGCTCTCCTCTGTTGTCTCTCTGTTGCTCTCCTCTGTTGCTCTCCTCTGTTGTCTGTCTCTCTGTTGCTCTCCTCTGTTGTCTCTCTGTTGCTCTCCTCTGTTGTCTGTCTCTCTGTTGTCTCTCTGTTGCTCTCCTCTGTTGTCTCTCTGTTGTCTGTCTCTCTGTCGTCTGTCTCTCTGTTGCTCTCCTCTGTTGTCTCTCTGTTGCTCTCCTCTGTTGTCTGTCTCTCTGTCGTCTGTCTCTCTGTTGCTCTCCTCTGTTGTCTCTCTGTTGTCTGTCTCTCTGTTGCTCTCCTCTGTTGTCTCTCTGTTGTCTGTCTCTCTGTCGTCTGTCTCTCTGTTGCTCTCCTCTGTTGTCTCTGCTGTCTGTCTCTCTGTTGCTCTCCTCTGTTGTCTCTCTGTTGCTCTCCTCTGTTGTCTGTCTCTCTGTTGTCTGTCTCTGTTGCTCTCCTCTGTTGTCTCTCTGTTGCTCTCCTCTGTTGTCTGTCTCTCTGTTGTCTGTCTCTGTTGCTCTCCTCTGCTGTCTGTCTCTCTGTTGCTCTCCTCTGTTGTCTGTCTCTCTGTTGTCTGTCTCTCTGTTGCTCTCCTCTGTTGTCTCTCTGTTGCTCTCCTCTGTTGCTCTCTTCTGTTGTCTGTCTCTCTGTTGCTCTCCTCTGTTGTCTCTCTGTTGCTCTCCTCTGTTGTCTCTCTGTTGTCTGTCTCTCTGTTGCTCTCCTCTGTTGTCTGTCTCTCTGTTGCTCTCCTCTGTTGTCTCTCTGTTGCTCTCCTCTGTTGTCTCTCTGTTGTCTGTCTCTCTGTTGCTCTCCTCTGTTGTCTGTCTCTCTGTTGCTGTTGTCTGTCTCTCTGTTGCTGTCCTCTGTTGTCTCTCTGTTGCTCTCCTCTGTTGTCTGTCTCTCTGTTGCTCTCCTCTGTTGTCTGTCTCTCTGTTGCTGTCCTCTGTTGTCTGTCTTTCTGTTGCTCTCCTCTGTTGTCTGTCTCTCTGTTGTCTGTCTCTCTGTTGCTCTCCTCTGTTGTCTCTCTGTTGTCTCTCTGTTGCTCTCCTCTGTTGCTCTCCTCTGTTGTCTGTCTCTCTGTTGCTCTCCTCTGTTGTCTCTCTGTTGCTCTCCTCTGTTGCTCTCCTCTGTTGTCTCTCTGTTGCTCTCCTCTGTTGCTCTCCTCTGTTGTCTGTCTCTCTGTTGCTCTCCTCTGTTGTCTCTCTGTTGCTCTCCTCTGTTGTCTCTCTGTTGTCTCTCTGTTGCTCTCCTCTGTTGTCTGTCTCTCTGTTGCTCTCCTCTGTTTTCATTGTCAAGATGGCGCCCGTGGTGGCAAGCCGTCCACCTCGCTCCTCCTGCTGTCTTACTTTATTGTTTGCTGTTACCCTGCTCCTGCTGTTTTACGCCTGCCAAGATGCGTCTGCTCTACTGGCATACGATCGCCAGGCTCTCTTTAAAATCAGAGCCTCGTTTGATGCCTCACTGCCGTCAGATCGCCTAACTTCAGACCAGCAAACAATTTCTCCTGTGCTGGTGGATATCCCTGATTACCTGCACCTGCTTCAAACCTAAACACAGTACTGAAACTGCCCTGCTGCGAGTTTTTAATGATTTGATTTTAGCGGCAGATTCAGGTACCTCTGCCATTCTGGTACTTTTAGACCTGTCGGCCGCCTTCGATACAGTCGACCACACAATCCTTTTACATCGCCTTGAGCAGTCCGTGGGCATTACAGGCTCCGCCCTTAGCTGGTTCAAGTCCTATCTGACCAACCGGACTTTTTCTGTGAAATCAGGTCACTTTTCTTCTCCCTCAGCCCCACTGACCCGTGGTGTCCCCCAAAGGTCCATTTTGGGCCCTGTTCTTTTTCTGTTGTATATGCTGCCATTAGGGGACGTTTTCAGGAAGCACAAGATCCCCCTCCACTGTTTTGCAGATGACGTCCAGATTTATTTCCCCCTTAGCTCCTTCAGCAAGGACGCTTTGCAACCCCTACTTGACTGTCTGAGTGACGTCAAGTCTTGGATGAGCTCAAACTTTTTAAATCTTAATGAGTCCAAGACAGAGGTTATTTTGTTCAGAGGCAACATGTCCCCTGATAGCTCTGCAGATTTCTTGAGTCCCTTGAACCCTAAAATTAAATCTTCTGTTAAGAATCTTGGTGTAGTCTTCGACAGCCAATTCAAACTAGCCAAACAGATCAGTGCTGTCGTTAAAGCTAGCTTCTTCCAGCTACGTCTTCTAGCCAAGACCAAGTCTTATTTCTCTGCTGCAGACTTTGAAAGGGTGATCCACGCCTTCATAACCACTAGATTAGATTATTGTAATTCACTGTATGTTGGTCTGGATCAGTCCTCCCTCAATCGTCTGCAGCTTGTCCAGAACGCCGCCGCCCGCCTCCTCACTGGCAAGAAAAAACGAGACCACATCACGCCAGTCTTAGCATCCCTCCACTGGCTCCCGGTCCGTCTTCGTATCGATTTTAAACTTCTCTTAATTGTTTTTAAAGCACTTAACAGTCTGGCCCCACTGTACCTCTCCGAGCTCCTTGTGCGCCACACCCCAACCAGAACCCTAAGGTCGTCTGACCAGCTACTTCTGGTGGTGCCAAAAACCAGACTTAAGTCTCGTGGCGACAGAGCCTTCGCAGCCGCCGCCCCCAGGCTCTGGAATAGCCTCCCCCTCCACATCCGGTCCTCCCAGTCCCTGGAGACTTTTAAATCGTCCTTAAAAACCCACCTTTTCCACCTGGCGTATCATTCAGCCTGATTTTATGTTTACCCCGTGGGTTTTTCTCTCCTTTTTATCTTTTTATCTGCCTCATGATTACCTGCACTGTTTACTTTGTCGTACTTTGTTTTACATCTATTGTATTAGCTGCTACTGATGTTACTAACTTATTATTGTTGCTGCTGCACTAACTTATTATTGTTGTTTTATCTAACTGTCTACCCTCCTATGTGCAGCACTTTGGTCGACTGCTGTCGTTTTAAACGTGCTATACAAATAAATGCTGACTTGACTGACTTGACTTGACTCTGTTGTCTGTCTCTCTGTTGTCTGTCTCTCTGTTGCTCTCCTCTGTTGCTCTCCTCTGCTGTCTGTCTCTCTGTTGCTCTCCTCTGTTGTCTGTCTCTCTGTTGCTCTCCTCTGTTGTCTGTCTCTCTGTTGCTCTCCTCTGTTGTCTGTCTCTCTGTTGCTCTCCTCTGTTGTCTGTCTCTCTGTTGCTCTCCTCTGTTGTCTCTCTGTTGCTCTCCTCTGTTGCTCTCCTCTGTTGTCTGTCTCTCTGTTGTCTGTCTCTCTGTTGCTCTCCTCTGTTGTCTCTCTGTTGTCTCTCTGTTGCTCTCCTCTGTTGTCTCTCTGTTGTCTGTCTCTCTGTTGCTCTCCTCTGCTGTCTGTCTCTCTGTTGCTCTCCTCTGTTGTCTGTCTCTCTGTTGCTCTCCTCTGTTGTCTCTCTGTTGCTCTCCTCTGTTGTCTGTCTCTCTGTTGCTCTCCTCTGTTGTCTGTCTCTCTGTTGCTCTCCTCTGTTGTCTCTCTGTTGTCTGTCTCTCTGTTGCTCTCCTCTGTTGTCTCTCTGTTGCTCTCCTCTGTTGTTTGTCTCTCTGTTGCTCTCCTCTGTTGTCTGTCTCTCTGTTGCTCTCCTCTGTTGTCTCTCTGTTGTCTGTCTCTCTGTTGTCTCTCTGTTGCTCTCCTCTGTTGTCTCTCTGTTGTCTGTCTCTCTGTTGTCTGTCTCTCTGTTGCTCTCCTCTGTTGTCTCTCTGTTGCTCTCCTCTGTTGTCTGTCTCTCTGTTGCTGTCCTCTGTTGTCTGTCTCTCTGTTGTCTGTCTCTCTGTTGCTCTCCTCTGTTGTCTATCTCTCTGTTGCTCTCCTCTGTTGTCTGTCTCTCTGTTGCTCTCCTCTGTTGTCTGTCTCTCTGTTGTCTGTCTCTCTGTTGCTCTCCTCTGTCGTCTCTCTGTTGCTCTCCTCTGCTGTCTGTCTCTCTGTTGCTCTCCTCTGTTATGTAATGAGAACGCTCATCAGTTCCAATCTTCTGGGATGCAGTTCAGAGTAAATGCGGACAGCTTCATCCAGGTCCACTGCCATGTCATAATGGGTGTGGATGAGGGCCAGGGATGACATGCGGTCCTCTCCCATACTGCTACGCATGAATGTGTTCAGTCTCCGGAGGGTACTGGCTGACCGTTCACATTCACAGGAGGTGACTGGCAGAGTACATGCTATTTTGAGAAGTTTGAATATGTTTGGGTAGATCATCTCATCACATTCTTTGATTGCCTCAGCACATGAGCTTGGTCTTTGTTCTGATGACTTGGTTTGCCACTTCAGTTTCCAGCGTTTCAACTCCTGGTCAATGAGCTCTGGTGAAGGTAAGTCATCTTGGTAAAGACAGACTGCTTCAGAGATGTCCACTGTCACATCTGAGTTGTACTGTATAGATGGAATCAGGCCCATGAGCCTTGACGCTGTTACAGAGAGTGGACTAAATCTGGAATTAAACTCTGAGATGACATGGTCTAGGAAGGGTATAGCCATGTTGCGAAGATAGTAGTCCTTCACAGTTCCAGCAGGTACATTTTCCCTGTGTGTCTGCCTTCCAGTTGCTCGTGGTTGACTAGGCTGCACATTGACCTGGGCAGCCATCCTGACTGCTTGCTCGTAGATCTGGATGAAGTCATCCTCGATTGTCTCACGTAGCTCCTTGTACACAGTCTTAACCTCATCTACCATGCTAAATGCTTCGATGATGTCAATTGAGGTGCTTTGCAGCTTCACTGTGATGCCTGCAAGGTGGGATAAAACCTGATAGACCGTGAGGAAAGTCAGGATGAAACCAAAGTTTTGGAGCCCAGACAAGAGACCATAGGCCTCTGATTTGTACTTGCCATCCCATCCAGTGGTGACATCTTGGCTATACTCTTCTGTATGGAGACCAAGCGCCATGACTTCCAGAGCCTTAATGATGAAGATGAAGGCACTGTAGAAGTGACTGTAAGCATCATGCCGGGCGGCCCATCTTGTGCGGCAGAGGTCAACCAGGGGCTTTCGCTTTCCGGTAGAGTGAGCAACCTTATCTACAACCTCCTTGAGAAGGTGTTCCCTCTTCGGGCTGCTGGTGAAGAATATGACGCTAGATTTCATCTTGTCAATCATGTTGCGCACAACTGGAAGAGCACAGGAGCGTGCAATGACAAGGTTCAGGCAATGGCCGTTGCAGTGCATGTACACTGCCTTAGGTGCATCCTTCTTGATCAAAGCTTGGACGCCGACATTTTCGCTGCTCATGTTACTGGCGCCGTCGTACCCCTGGCCTCGACAATTAGCAATTTCTATGCTTAGGTGACTCAACACATTCTTGATTGCGGTTGCAATGTGGCGACCTGTGATTCGTGGCAGAGTACAAATCTCCAACAACTCCTCCCTGATATTCAAGCAGTTGTCCACAAAGCGTACACAAATTGGCATCAGCTCTACATTATGGGATGTGACCTCATCAGCTAGGACTGTGTAGATCTGTGCATGTTTGACCTCTTCCACGATCTTCGCCTGAATCATGTGCTTTCCTATCACATCAATCATTTCATTTTGGCTTTGGGGAGAGAGGTATGTGGCATTTTTGAGCTTTGGTTTTTCCATGTGCTGCTTCAGCTTCTCATTGTGGTTTGCAAGTAGTTTCATCAGGGCCAAGAAATTTCCAGGATTGCCAGTAGAATGCTGCTTCTCAGCCGAGCCTCTAAGTGCGATGCACTGGCGTCCACAATAAAGTACAGTTTCTGCTACACACTTCAGTATGTGCCTGTTTTCTTTGATGTTGGCCTCCTTTGCACTGTCCATACGGACTGAGATTTGAGTGTTGGGGTTTTCAATTGACTGGAGGAACAACTTTGCTCTTTCAAATGCAGCTAAATGGTATGATTTTGATGAGTGGTTTCCAATTGCCTTGGTTTTCTTATACCATTTAGTGAATGGTGCATTGACCATTGATGACAGCAGCTTCCTCTCCTTGGCATTCAGAAACAAAGCACAGCACACACAGAATGCACCATCAAGTGTTCTACTGTATACCAACCACCAGCCATGTTCCTCAAGCCATTCGTGCTTGAATGCCCTGTTGCAGCCACCAATGAATTGTGTTGGGAAAAGGTAGTGTTTTGATGGCCTGTCATGATTCTTCAGTAAGTGGTACTTCTGGGCATCTGACAGCCGACACACACTCTCTGAGATTTCTGATTGTGATTTTGTAGCTTTGATTAAAAATCCTATGTCACAAAACAGCTCATCTGCCTGACCCACTGCAGGAGCTGCTGGATCTCTCCTTCGCTGTATAGTGGAGGCCCCTGGGCCCTCATCAGGATCCTGCACAGCTGAGGGAGGGGAGGGGGGCAGAGGGAGACAGAGTTCAGGCTAAAACCAAAAAATCAAAAAACTATAAACTACAAACATGTTATATATTACATATGTAATGTTTTTTCATGTTATATATTACATATTTAATGTATATATATTACATATTTAATGTATATATATTACATATTTAATGTGTGTATCATTAGATGAAACGACTATCAAAGTCCTGCAAAGCCACTGCATCAGGGTAATGACATGCAATGCAATTATTACTGTGGACTGGCTCAGGTTAAACCCTTCATTATTATTTTTAGATACATTTTTAAATTCCAAACACAGCCTATTACAACATTTTTTTCGACCATGTACATTTTTATAAAAAAATTCTAATTATGACCACTCTTCAAATGTAATATTTTCCCACTTTTTAACCCTTGCAGTGTTTCTGTGGCTTTCTCCTTGTCTGTCTCTCTGTTGCTCACCTCTGCTGTCGCTCTGTTGTCTGTCTCTCTGTTGCTCTCCTCTGTTGTCTCTCTGTTGCTCTCCTCTGCTGTCTCTCTCTTGTCTGTCTCTCTGTTGCTCTCCTCTGCTGTCTCTCTGTTGTCTGTCTCTCTGTTGCTCTCCTCTGCTGTCACTCTGTTGTCTGTCTCTCTGTTGATCTCCTCTGCTGTCTCTCTGTTGATCTCCTCTGCTGTCTCTGTGTTGTCTGTCTCTCTGTTGCTCTCCTCTGCTGTCTCTCTGTTGTCTGTCTCTCTGTTGCTCTCCTCTGCTGTCACTCTGTTGTCTGTCTCTCTGTTGATCTCCTCTGCTGTCTCTCTGTTGCTCTCCTCTGCTGTCACTCTGTTGTCTGTCTCTCTGTTGATCTCCTCTGCTGTCTCTCTGTTGATCTCCTCTGCTGTCTCTGTGTTGTCTGTCTCTCTGTTGCTCTCCTCTGCTGTCGCTCTCTTGTCTGTCTCTCTGTTGCTCTCCTCTGCTGTCTCTCTCTTGTCTGTCTCTCTGTTGCTCTCCTCTGCTGTCTCTCTGTTGTCTGTCTCTCTGTTGCTCTCCTCTGCTGTCTCTCTGTTGTCTGTCTCTCTGTTGCTCTCCTCTGCTGTCGCTCTCTTGTCTGTCTCTGTTTCTCTCCTCTACTGCATGTCTCTGTTAACATGAATGTAATGTAATGAAAATGATCTACTATCATACAATTGTCTTTTTCCTATTTTTGCTCTTGTTGTGTCTCTACTGCTCACCTCAGTTGTCTGTCCGTCTCTGTTGCTCTCCTCCGTTGTCTGTCCGTCTCTGTTGCTCTCCTCCGTTGTCTGTCCGTCTCTGTTGCTCTCCTCCGTTGTCTGTCCATCTTCATAAAACATGAATTGTGTATGAATCTTATAAATCCTCAAAGTGTGAGATAGAATCAAGTGTTTTACATCTTTTTTTTCCCCAAAACAACCTGAGCTTTAAGAATATGCATGCTGTGTTGTCATATGAGAAATTGATATGACCAAATATAGAGGGGAAAATAAAGAATTAATTTCACACATATGGTAAACGGGACACCCGATCTTACCGGTGTGACTGCTCAGCTTCCAGTTAAGCTACAAACCACTATAAATCCATGCTACACACACAACGAACGAACCCTCTGATCCCCCTTGCCTATGGGCCAGCGGTGGGATGTATAATGTAACTTGGTCAAAGACGTAACTTATCCTCAAGGTTTTTTGCAGTTGTGTTAGGTCATGCATGCTGTAACGGTATGCTGACAGACAATAGACTTGTATGGGCTCGGAGAAAATCACTTTGTTACTTTCGTCCCACGTTACGTTCTTCTTTTCTCTCTCTCTTTTCATTTAAAAAAACATATTGAGGCTATATTGTCCACTGTATTCATACATTAATACCGTATATGTTTATTTATTCATAAATGAAAGCTCCCGCGGTACTTTTGACCCCCGGCTCTGCCTACTGTTTCTACTCTGAATATGATGCGATTGGACACGGAAAACTTACCGATTTTGGCCTTTTTACGGAACATTTCCCCGATGTTTTGGGACAAAATAGCCGCATTCTTCTTTCGTTTTCGTTCTTTGTCTTCCTTTTTACCCATTTTCCTCTTCTTCGTATTCGTCTTCTTCTTTTGTTTAGTTTATTGGCGGTTTGCAACCAATGGAAATGGGCGCATTACCGCCACCCACTGGACTCGAGTGTGAACAGGAGCATAGCACAGGAGAAATTGACGTCTGCAACACCATGGTCTGGACACTCAGTGCTTGGGCTTTGATCTACTTTACTTTTCATTTGCGATCAGTTGAGATTAATTAGAATAATTAGAAATCGTTATTTAAAATGTGACAGTCATTTTAATTTATTTAATATGACATGATGAAAAAAATAAACATTGGCCGAGGCGGAGGTGGAGCGGGGAGGGGGGGGCGCGCGGGGGGGGGGTTCGAACGAACCCTCCGATCCCCCTTGGCTACGGGCCAGTTAATGATGCACAGTAGAGTCTGTTGCAGAGCAGCGTCCATGTCAGAGATTACAAGAGTTTTTATTACAACAACTATCAGAGCTGCTCGCCTGTCACATTCACTGAAAAAGCTTGGGACTTTCGGGGTGACCTCCGTGTTATGTGGCCCACTGAATAGGGCAGTAGTGGAACTCCCATCATGCCTCTGGGCTGAGCCCACGGCGTTGTGGATTTGATGCTGCGTGTTCATGAATGCTATGCTAGTGGA
The DNA here is from genome assembly GCF_045865225.1 of Trachurus japonicus. Lineage (NCBI taxonomy): Eukaryota > Metazoa > Chordata > Actinopteri > Carangiformes > Carangidae > Trachurus > Trachurus japonicus. The sequence continues at coordinate 162,984 of NC_140908.1, forward strand.
TTAAAGCAGATATCAGTGGCACGGCCGTTTCGGCTAATGCTGTGTTCAAGGCAGGCTTTTGAAACCGTAAGTTACAGCTTCAAGTCACAACTACGACTTGGTAGCGTTCCAGGTAACCCGTAGCTCGTGTTTTTACCATCCTGTTGTCTGTGAAAGTTCCCTATAACGGCCACTCGTAACTTCCGACCCGTGAACTCGTACCAGATCGAACTGGTATGACTTCACAGGAAGGAAAAACACAAAGTACGAGTTTCCTTGAACGCACCATGAGTTAGCAGCCCCCGCCCTTGTCAGGCATCAATTGGTCCTCGTGCTACGTCACCACATTCACGCGCATCCCTTGGCTGCACACACAGCCCTTCATGCCGTTCTCTCCCCTCATTGGATAACACTTGTATCCCACAAGGAAAATTTTCTCCTCGGGTTACAGCAGAGCAGAGTGACGGAGAGACTCGTGTTTAGGCTGAAATACTTCATGTAAGTGATTGCTGACGGAAAATAGGACTATTTAGGACTTATATTAACAAAAACATTCCACTGATATCTGCTTTAAATGGATGAGTAATGAGACTTTTACAAGGCAAGGCAAGGCAATTTTATTTGTATAGCCCGTTTTTACAAACAGTTTGTCTCAAAGGGCTTTACATGGCATCGTAACAACATCCTCTGTCCTTAGACCCTCACATCCACTGAGGAACCACATGGGGCTTTGAACCATGGATTTTCATCAATGACAACAATGACAAACAACAAAGATAATGTTCAGTAAAGTCAGATGTGTTAAACCTACAGTCACTGATGTTGTGCTTCATTTGTTTGAGTCATAATCAGGAATCAGTGTTTAGTTGAAATTGTTTCCATTTTTACTAACAGGTGAATATTGTATGTAACGGACTACAACTGGTCAGATGAAACTAGTACGAGAGCCTTGCTTTCTGACCATGTATATTCACACAGTTTGTCTGCTTACAGTTCTATAGTTATATATATCCTGTATTTTTCACTGTTCTCCACAGTTATTAGCCTGACTCTCGCCAGACCCTTGTAGTTCCGCAAAGCTCCGCTGAGCTCCGCACAAGGGTCTGGGACTGCTCCATAGGCGATTCATTTCAGAAGGCGGGGCCTTGTAAAAAAATCTTGTATGTGATTGGATAAACCACTTGTCCGTTATCTTGAATGACGTGCTACTTCAGCCACTCACTGCGAGCCGCCATTGTTGTTTGACTCAAACAGTCGCTTCAGCGCTACGTCACACCTCAGAAAGTCCCGCCCGGCGATCCTGATTGGTTCATTATTTTTTGCTCCGGGGAAGAAGTTTGCATTGGCCTCGAGTCCAGACCCTTGTGCGAAGCTGAGCGTAGCGCCTCTGGCGTAGCTTTGCGGAACTACAAGGGTCTGGCGAGAGCCAGGCTACACAGTTATATGCTACAATCAGGATTAGAGGTAAGTATTATAAACTCCTTTAATATTTATTCAAACATTGTCATTGTAAATTGTTAAACTCCCTTGCTCCTCCCCCTTCTCTCCACTACAGTCCCAAGGGAGTCCAGGCTCCGCCCCACAACAGAACTCGCCTTCTGTGGCTCGGTTCAAGGTCTGGTTTCAGATTTCCATCTGCTCTCAGTTCATGTCTTGATTTCCTCACCATCGAATGCAGCCTCTTGTTGTGGTGTCAGTGGTTTGTTCTGTTTGAGTGTGTGTGTGTGTGTGTGTGTGTGTGTGTGTGTGTGTGTGTGTGTGTGTGTGTGTGTGTGTGTGTGTGTGTGTGGGGCAGTGCCGCACTCTGCTGGTCTTTAGACGCATCTACACCAATCAACTCTTTCCTGAGCAGACTTGACCTCTGACCTCTCTCCTCTTCCACAGATCCAGAAGTCTGCAGAGAAACCCAACCCCAGTCAGGAGCAGAGGGGGGAGGGGGGCATCACCTCAGCACACAGGTATGACCAGACATGACAGTAACATAAACATAAACTAGAAAATTTCCTCTCGGGAAATTTTGAATGGGCCACGGGGCTACTGCCGATTTTGCCATCTCTGTCAACATGGGAATCAAACCCACGATCTTAAGGTCAAGACAGAGCTGATCAGACAGACACATGATCATCTTTCTATAAGCACTGATATGGAGGAGCTGTAATCACATTAGGTTAACTGTGTGTGTGTGTGTGTGTGTGTGTGTGTGTTTATCTTGTGTAATAGGGCCAGGACTCAATTAAAACAATGAATCTAATTAATTAGAGGCTTTGTAATTAATTAATTAATCGCAATTAATTGCATTTTAATCGCATATAAATATTTGACCTGAGAACAGTGAGAAGCATTTTTTTCTCATGGATTTTAGTATACCATTGAATGACTGAATAGCTTAAGCAACAAAACATTGTTTTTTTTTTCAAGGTGGTACTTAACCAAGACCAACATGCAAATTATCGATTAATTCATTAATCGATATTTGATACAGATTTAAATGGTCTTTCCTGCCAATACACTATGATGATTACTGTAGTATTTAACTAGGCTACATAAATCACAGTAGCATAAACTGATTTGTTGAACGGACCAGGTGATGGGCTGACTGGTCCTGTCTAACTTCTGTGTACTGGGTGCCATTGTGCAGGGTGTTAAGGCAGCCTTCCTCCACTGCAGTCCCTATGGTCCTGGACCCTCTGGCTGGTGGGGTGGGCTGCTTTCAGCTGGGGGGGACTCCCACGAGAGGCATTTGACGCATTTGACACCAACAAGGTTTAACTTTAAAACCAGATTAAATCATGGTTTAAAGGGATAGTTCACCCTAGAATGATATTTCGCTCATTATCTACTCACCCTCATGTTGACTAAGGGCTGGAAGAACTTTCAGAGTCCACCGTCCCTTCTCTGAGTTACAGGGGGTCTTGACGTAGCAGTGCATTTCAATGCAACGGTTGTAAAGGGACACCAGAGCTCTTCGTAAAAAAACACACACAAAAAAACATCCAAATACCTCCATGCTGCTCGTATGTAATGTCCGTCTTGTGCTGAAGCCCCAAATTGCGTAATTGTCCCGAAAAAAATTAAATAAGTCCACATTCCAAGCATGTTTGTAGCATTAGCTCCGGAGTGTCTGTTGTCCGGTCTTCCGCATGCGCGCTGGCATTCTGAGACAGACAGAAACGTGGAGAAAAAGAGCCATTTTCTGCCTCTGCAAAGGTCTCACATTTAGACTTAGCATGACAAAACGGTAACTCCTATCAGAACAAAACACAGATCAACGTTGCTCTAAGGACTTACTGAAAATTTTGGTACGATTTGGTGTTTCTACAGTAAATATTTTGGTGACGCTGGCAGTTTTAAAACATCAGGCCGTTCTGCTTCCGCCTGTTTTTGTATCACTGCAATTAAAGCTTTATAACCACAGAAGTACTAATCCCACAACTATGGTTTATGGATTAAATGAAAGACAACCTTTGTCCCTTTACATCTATATGTATAAAATATTGAATTGAGTCATTCCATAAAAAAATGGGCTTCTGAAATAACTTTTTTTTTGGAAAAAAAAAAAAACGAGTTTGAAATTTTTGGTGAAAAGGTGATATATCAAAATCCTATTTATAAAACAGGTTGAATTTTACATATATGGTTCACACACTCCCTGTCCACATGTGTACTAGAGGTAAGATCTTAAGCCCGAGCCTTCGGGTCGGGTCGGGTATAAAATGTCAATCATTACGTTCGGGTCGGGTCGGGCCGGGCTTCTCTCTCGCTGACTTTTTTTTTTTTTTTTAATATATGTTTATAGAAATGTATAAACGATGTGTGGAGATACTAAACTGAGGAATACTTGTTATAAAATAAATAATTAGGGAAAAAAAAACAGAGAGGGCGCTGTAAGGTAATTGCTATTTAACTAAACAGGACAGGAGCCGCAGCGCAGAGCCAGAGCATGCTTTGAGCACGCTTTGAGCCACTGGTGCATGCTTAGTGTCAGAGGCAGAGCCGAGTTAGTGGCGTGGGCCATGATGTGTAGGAAACACCGAGATTAAATCAGTAATCTTGTCACAACTCACTGTGATGTTGCTACACTAACATCACTGTGCGCCGACTTTGATGCGTTTCGAGGACCTGACTGAGTAGTTTGGCCACGAGACACCGTGGTCCACAAAAAAACAGAAGTCGCCTCATCACAACAACACGTACTGTACTAAACTCTTGCAATGACAATTCAAAGAACTCCTTCCTGTCTCTGTCTTAGAGAGGTAAGATCTTAAGCCCAAGTCTGTCTATTATCCACCCCGTCATTGCTCTTCTTTGTCTCTCTGCGCGCTCTCTCTCTCTCTCTGCGCTCTCTCTCTCCCCCTCTCCCCGTCTCTCTCTCTGCGCTCTCTCTCTCCCTCTCCCCGTCTCTCTCTCTGCACTCTCTCTCTCTCTCTGCGCTCTCTCTCTCTCCCTCTCCCCGTCTCTCTCTCTGCGCTCTCTCTCTGCGCTCTCTCCCTCTCCCCGTCTCTCTCTCTGCGCTCTCTCTCTCCCTCTCCCCGTCTCTCTCTCTGCGCTCTCTCTCTCTCCCTCTCCCCGTCTCTCTCTCTGCGCTCTCTCTCTCTCTCTCTCTCTCTCTTAAAGTGCAGCGCTAGATTAAGGACGTACTCTGAGTCCTCACAAATAAAATATGAAATTTAGGGTTTGGTTCGGGCTCGGGCCTGCAAATCAAGTTAATTGCTCGGGTTCGGGCCGGGTCGGGCTTTAATCCCACGGGCCTGGGTCGGGTCGGGCTGGATTTTTTAGGCCCGATCTTACCTCTAATGTGTACCAAATTTTAGGTTGATATGTAAAACTACTGAGGCACTATAGAGTTTTTCCAAACAGTGTCCCTTGGCGATGTACAGTGTGCAAAACCTGTCCAAAATTGTCCAATTTGGCTAAAATGCACACTGCAAGATTTTAGTGATTTTTTTTTTCCCAACAGATAACCTATTGGGGCCAATCACATACTTGATGGCTTTAGCGTTAGTGTTACATAAGTAAAATGCCATTTGAAAATTTAATTTATGGGGATGAATATTTAGTGTCCAAAACCCATCCAAACATGAATTTACCTATTTTCGCCTGTATTATATTGTTATTTTACTTTATAACTCCAGAAGTAAACATCCCACAACCATCAGTGATGGCTTAAATTAACAAGGACATTTGAAATAGTTCATTTGTCTTTTATTATTATTTTAATTAAACTTGGGGCAGTAAAAACTCACTTTTTGTGGAGACTTGTATTGCTTACATGTTGACACTAAGGGGAGAGGGAACCACAGGAACCAGCTGGGTGCAGGCTTAAGATTTGCCCAATCAGGGATCATTATATATCAGGTCACACCATAGACTGTAAAAAGAATGGACGTAGCACCCGTGACGTCACCCATTGGTTTGGGGGAGTCTGTTTTGTGCCGCTACTACGGGGGTTTGAACCGCGCCATGTTGGATTTGACTTGCCATATTTGGAGCGGTGCGGCCGTTGGCCGGCCGAGAGCCCGCCCACTGGCCTTGTAGTAGTGGTCTCCGGACCTGTCACTCAACGGTTCTGCGCCCTAATTGGCCAGAACTTTAAACCTAATAATAGTAAAACGGTAGAGTTTTAAAAAAATTCACCCCCCTCAGAGTGTGTGCGGGGGTAGAAACTATCGGTTGAGACCAAAAAAATAAAATGTACCAGGCTGTAAATATGTTTTTTTAAGCTGTAAAATCGGCTATTTTAACATGGGGCTCAATTGGAGTTGCTCCCTTCTGGAGCCAGCCCCCAGCGACAGCCGAGGGGATTGCAGTTTTTTGAACGCGGAAGTGAGCTTCACTTCTCAGACCGACAACTGCCCCCTTGGGTCACACCTTAGAGTCTCTGCTATTGGACCAAAAAGTTTTCACCCCCGTGACTTTGATTGACAGGCGACGAGAGATGCGCAAAAGCGGGTGCGCAGTCTGACGGAGAATGCGAGTAGTAATAGAACTGCGGAGTTACGTAACACGCTGTGGATTATCTGGTCACGATGGATAAAATCGATCAATGGATTATTTTCGAGCACATGTTCAGCTTTTAAAAAAGGGTAAGCTTGTAATTTTATTCAGTGTTTTAGTGGGTCTATGATTGACAAATGTCCGTCTTTTTCGGCACTCGAAAATGACTTCCGGGTTTGTTTGTGTTGAGTGAGCAGGCTTGTTTAAACCTTTAATGGGGTAAAAACTGCATTTTTGTGCTTTGCTTTTGTTTATATGACAGTATACGATTTTTTGGTGGTGAAAGAAGACGTGTACAGATGGTACATATATGTTTAAATCACCTTCGACGTGACGTCGCTTGTGGGCTGCCGTAGTCTGATATTGTTTGAGACATTTTCAGTGACTGTGAAAAAACCGTAGCACCTAGAAACTTCTTTTTTTTTCTACATGTTGCCGAAAGTGTCCTTAAAAGGTCTGTGGTGGAGTTTTCATTACAGCATGCCTACTTTTCGTTATATTAAGGACGCCGTTCATGTGTTATTGATTTGGGACGCCGGCGTCCCAACCACTAGGGGGCCTGCGTGAACAGGTTAATAGAGTTGGAAAGACTAAACGTCTGAACTTAAATTCATGAGAAAAATATAAATTGTTGGAGATGTTTACATCAAAAGTATAAAATCATTGAGAGGTTGGTGTGTGTGTGTGTGTCTGACGGTCTCTCTGTCTGCGTGTACATGTGCAGAAAGCCACAGAACTCCTCTCTCCCTAATGATCTGATTGATTAGACCTGCGTGGCAGCCATAGACTGTAAAAAGAATGGACGTAGCGTCCGTGACGTCACCCATTGGTTTGGGGGGGTCTGTTTTGTGCCGCTACTACGGGGGTTTGAACCGCGCCATGTTGGATTCTACTTGCCATATTTGGAGCGGTGCGGCCGTTGGCCGGCCAAGAACCCGCCCACTGGCCTCGTAGCAGCGGTCGCCGGACCTGTCACTCAACGGTTCTGCGCCCTAATTGGCCAGAACTTTAAACCTAATAACAGTAAAACGGTAGAGTTTTAAAAAAATTCACCCCCCTCAGAGTGTGTGCGGGGGTAGAAACTATCGGTTTAGACCAAAAAAATGAAATGTACCAGGCTGTAAATATGTTTTTTAAAGCTGTAAAATCGGCTATTTTAACATGGGGCTCAATTGGAGTTGCTCCCTTCTGGAGCCAGCCCCCAGCGACAGCCGAGGGGATTGCAGGTTTTTGAACGCGGAAGTGAGCTTCACTTCTCAGACCGACAACTGCCCCCTTGGTGGCAGCCTGCCCTCAGAAGTTACCATGGCGACTCAACTAACTGCTTACATTTTACTGTGTGGAACAGTGTTGTGTTTGTCTGTTTGTGTATGTGTGCATGTGTGACTGTGTGTGAGTGAGTGAATTAAGTTAACGAGCCCCCGCAGGCTGAGACAGACAGAAACGTGGAGAAAAAGAGCCATTTTCTGCCTCTGCACCGGTCTCACATTTAGGCTTAGCATGACAAAACGGTAACTCCTATCAGAACAAAACACAGATCAACGTTGCTCTAAGGACTTACTGAAAATTTTGGTACGATTTGGTGTTTCTACGGTAAATATTTTGGCGACGCTGGCCGTTTTAAAACATCAGTCCGTTCTGCTTCTCTCAGAAAATATTTGTATTGGAGTCAATGAGGAGCAGAGACAGACGTGGCCGCACTCAGAGGCTTATTCTGTAAATTCTGTAAGTCTCTCTGATATTTTGAGCACATGACATGAGAGATAACAAGTTTGTCTTACAAATTCTGAAAAAATTATGTATGTAGAGTGTAAATTGTGGCTGTGCTGACAGTTTATCCAGAAAAAATACAGAATGTTTCTTCACTCTCTCCCACTTTAACCGATGATGTCACGCACTCTGACACGAACATTCCGTGCAATACACAACCATTATAATCTCAAAATTTCTCCAAAAATGATCATGGTCATTGAACAGGGATTGATCAAAAACTATATGACCTATCAAAACGTGGAGTAATACGACAATACACAAGACTTGTGTCTACTGTTTAAAGTTTAAATGGAGTCTCTAGGTGAAAGTATGCCTGAGCAGTAGACGTTTGTTAAACTCCAATGATTGGTCTTTTTCGCTCTTTTTTTTCCGCCCGTCCCATTGACTTCAATGCAAAATTTTGCGTAGTTTTTCGCGACTTACGTCGCAAAAAATTCGTACACTGTTGAGAAAAGTAATAGCACACTGATCCCGATCAAGACGCACGTTTTGATATATAATTTGGCCTGCCGAAAAAGCGTCCGGAAGAGGACGGAGAATAATAACTAGAAAAAACATTTCCAAGAATGGAAATGGTGTGAATGCTGAAAGCAATGCTGAATGAGCTGAAGAAATTGTTGAAACAATGCTGAATTAGCTGAAGAAAGAAAGAAAGAAAGAAAGAAAGAAAGAAAGAAAGAAAGAAAGAAGAAGAAAAGGACAGAAAGAAAGAAGACACAGATAGAAGGGTAGATAGAGAAAGAAAAAGGTAAGAAAAACAGAATAATAGAAGATAAAGAGAATAGAGAATGAATGAAAGAGACAGAGGGGTAGTAAGAAAGAAGGAAAGAAATTGGGGTGGATAAATGAAAGAGAGATATACAGAGAGCGGTAGAAAGAAAGAAAGAAAGAAAGGGGGTAGAAACAAAGAAAGAGAAAAGGAGTAGAAAGAAAGATGGAACAAAAGAAAGAAAGAAAGAAAGAAGTAAAAAGAAATGGGGTAAAAGAAAGAAGAAAAAGAGAGAGGGGGATGATAGAAAGAGGTAGATGGATGGATGGATAGAGAGGGAAAGATAGAAAGAAGTTATGTAAAATACAAATGAAGGAGTAAAAGAAAGAAAGAAAAAGAGAGAAAAAAGAGACAAAGGGTTTGAAAATAGATAGATAGATAGATAGATAGATAGATAGATAGATAGATAGATAGATAGATAGATAGATAGATAGATAGATAGATAGATAGATAGATAGATAGATAGATAGGACACATGCATCCTATGTCCTGGCTCCACCTGTAATTGTACTACTATTAATAGAGTTGGAAAGACTAAACGTCTGAACTTAAATTCATGAGAAAAATATAAATTGAGAGTTTAGAGTTCAGAGAGTTTATTTATTTAGCACACAAATTTCAATGGTGCAAGGAGGGAACGAAGCCGGTTGGCTTGTAAATAGGTTCCACCCATATAACAAATTACAACAAGACAAATTTCAATGGCTAACAAATCAACAGATGTTTACATCAAAAGTATAAAATCATTGAGAGGCTGATGAATGTGAGCTGAAAACCTGTGTGTGTGTCTGGGTGTGTGAGTCTGACGGTCTCTCTGTCTGCGTGTACATGTGCAGAAAGTAAAACTGTTAAGCGCCACAGAACTCCTCTCTCCCTATTGATCTGATTGATTAGACCTGCGTGGCAGCCTGCCCTCAGAAGTTACCATGGCGACTCAACTAACTGCTTACATTTTACTGTGTGGAACAGTGTTGTGTTTGTGTGTTTGTGTGTTTGTTTGTTTGTTTGTGTATGTGTGCATGTGTGACTGTGTGTGAGTGTCTGTGTGTGTCTGTCTGTGTGAGTGTGATGCCTGTGTTTGTGCGTGGACATCCTCTGTCAGTCTGGTTTATCATGTGTGTGTGGGGGGCTGTGTTTAAAAACATCTTAACGAGCAGCCAGGCTGCACCTGCACTGTTCTATTTATAGACTTTGATAACGAGCTGGCCGCTACAGCTGGACCAACTGCACACAGAGCAGAGCAGATCAGAGAGATTTGAGCTCTGTGCAGCTTCCGAAAACAGCCCATAAAAAGAGAACCGTACCTCTTATCAGAATGTGGCCATGACTACTGGGGCAAGGAGACCTTCCTGAGCACATCGATGTGCATTAAATGTTTGTGTGTGTTTACCTGTGAGCAGCTCACAAACCTGTAAAGTTGAACATGAACAGTGAATTTGTTTAAAATGTGTTTTTCTCCTCAGTGACGCTGGCGCCTCGGAGACTTTTAGCTTGGTGATATTAGGCCTCGTCCTTCATCAGCAGCTGAGTAAAAGTCACCAAGGTTTTTGACCTGTAATAATCAACGCTTCCATCTTTAAAGGAAGAGGAAGAAGTTTACAAGAATCACTGAGAAGAGTTTACAAAAACCAAATCAAGCGTAGCGTTAGTTCTGGCAGGCCATGACGTCAAGCTCTAAATCAGCACAGCGTAGCTGTCATCACAGGTGCAGATCAGCTGATGGCTCAGCTGACTCCCCATGGCCGCTTCCTATTGGGCAACTGCATTCAGAGCGCCGCTATTTAAACTGCTCTAGCCCGAGATCACCTCCCTTGCTGCTGCTTCCTCTGCCGGCTTTTTTGCAACCCACCTCCACCCCAGCTCCTCCTGTCATTGTATTCATGTTGGTTGCTCTGCTCTGTCTGGGTTTTCTTTGCTGCTGCGCTCCCTGCTTATGCCGTTCATGATGGCTCATGAAGGGCAGCGAGGTGCCCTTCCTGCCTCAGGCTTTCCATACAAGCACGTGGAAGAGCAGGGGGTCCCAGAACAGTATCATACCGCCAAATAAAACTTGTGCAAGTAAATAAATATTATTTTGACATAGTGGTCCTGACAGAACTGATTTAATCCATGAATGTGAAAACGTGAGTGAGAGACATGTAGAGACTGAACTGTCTGTTCAACAGTGAGAAGGTTTCTGTGACAGGAGGAGACTCTGATTTACTCAACACAGACTCATTGAGGAACGAGACCACCAGTGTCCAAACCCAAACCCAGGATACAGAGGTTGAGTGAAGGTGGTATTGAGGGTGTAGATGTGGATCAGTGAGTCAGAGGAGACTCTGTAGAAGGACAGAGAGCCAGCAGGACGGTCCACATACACTGCTACTCTGTGAACGACAGAAGAGGAGGAGGAGGAGGAGGTGATAGGTGTCCGTCTTTTTTTGTGCCAGACATAGTAACCAACATCAGAGCAGATCAGACACCAGGACTGATTGTTCCTTCCAAACCCAGAGTCTCTACTGCCTCCTTTCCTGCTGATTCCTCTGTAACTCACTGATATTTCAACATCTCCTCTCCACTCCACCTCCCAGTAACAGCGACCAGTCAGACCAGTTGAACACAGCAGCTGAGGATACCACTGGTCAAATCTGTCTGGATGATCAGGATATGACTCATGAACCTCCACATATGTCGCCTCCCTGTTGTTGTCAGACAGTTTGATCTTTCTGTTCACTGTGTTTATGTTGATTGTGAGTGGACAGGAATCTGATGGAGAGAACAAGACACAGCTGCAGTTATTGATCATGTGATCAGTTATTGACAGTTTGATGAAGAGTCAGGACGTCAGTGATGTCACAGTGTGAAGATGGTTGAATGTGATGCTCAAAGCAGAGAATTTCTAATATTGGGGAGAAGTCCCACTCTTGTTCACCTTCTGGTTCTCAGAACATGTCTCTGTCCATGTGGGGGCGCTTGCAGGCGAGTGCAGAATGAATGGGAGTCAATGGGGATACACCCCTAAATATCCACTTTTCTCTGGAAATAATTTTTTGTCAAGTAATTTGATTATTATTTTCAAAAGGGGGAGCAATAAAATGCATTTGGCTGAATATTGGATTTTTTAAGTTCACTTATCTGTTCTAAAATGCTGTTAAAAAAAACTTGATGACGTCACAGCCAGAGGTGCTGCGGTAATTTCTGAGTCACCTCAGAGCACTATGAGAGCCCGTCCAGCCTGTGGTCCAGCCCATCTATGGAACCGCGTTCCGTAACCATGTTATAGTATAACATAAAAAAAAAAAAACATTTAATGCAGACGATCAGTTCATTGTAAAACATTTATTTATTGATTTGAATGTGGTGAACGTAGGCTAATGTTTCTGCTACAATTGTTAGATTTCATCAATGAGACCAACATTTATCTCCTAAAAGTAATTTAACCTGGGGCGTCGCGTGGCGTAGTGGTTAGAGCGGGCGCCCCATGTATAGAGGCAAAGTCCTCGCTGCAGTCGGCCCTGGTTCGAGTCCCGCGTCGGGCGCCATTTACTGCATGTCATTCCCCCTCTCTCTGCCTCCCCGTTTCCTGTCTGTCTCAACTGTGCTATCTATAAAGGCATAAATGCCCAAAAATATATATAAAAAAAAAAAAAAGTAATTTAACCTGCCGGCGGTAACCCCCTAAAAACCTACGGGTCAGTTAATTAGCGATCGTTTTCTCCCCTGGGATGACGACAGAGGTTGGCCGGCCAAGCAGGTCCGTGTACCTTTTGTCAGTTTGATATTCCGTTTTAATAAAAAAACGGGAAAACGGAAATACCGTGGTTTTTTACTTTTTTACTTTTCAAACAAAAACCAATAAATGAAAAAACAGAGTCGTTTTTCCGTTTTTGGTTTTCTGAATCAAAAACGAAAAACGAGAAAACCACAGTCAAATAACGGCCCGAATTTGGTTTTTGTAAATTCATTTGTTCGTTTTTCGTTTCATGTTTATCAATATAACGGCGGGCAGAACGGAAGCGGAAGTGACACGTAATAACTTCAAAATAAAAGCATGCTTATTTTCATACAGGCTACCGTTCTCTTTATACACTCATTTTTACAGATTATGCTCGACACGTATAGCCTACATTTATTTCAGTGAACTAAAGTATAGTAGATGCCATGTACTAGTCTTTTGTGTGTGTGTGTGTGTGTGGGGGGGGGGGGGTGGGGTGGGGTGGGGGGGGGTCAGGTGGGATGATACGTCACCAAGCGTAGTAAAATCAGCTGTTCTTCACCTGTGACCTGCTATGTTTTAGCTTATCAACATTCCTCTGGAGCTCAGTTTTTATTGTTGAAGCGCGTCCGGCCCTATTAGCCATTAATTGTTCCATCCATAGTCGCCCTAACAAGTAGGTTATTTTTAGCTGAATGCATATTGTGGGAAAGTTTTACCCTGCGAACGTCACCAGCAGAGGTCCCCATCACACACAAAATAAAAGTAGCGTGCTGCTTACTTTCATACAGCCAAACGTTCACTTTATAGCCTAGCTACAGCCCTACACCAACGTTAATTAAGCATTATACAACAGTTAGTTCCGACCATGAGTGCTGATATACAGTATAACAGCAGTGGGACTTTTTACAGGCATGTGTGTGTGTGTGTGTGTGTGTGTGTGTGTGTGGTTACACCTAACAGGGCCTAATGAATTTTAAACAGGAAAAAGGCCTTATACTCCATTTTTACTGTACTATAACATCACTTTGGTCCATAGGTTCGGTCAATACTTGATACAGTTGACTTCAGGTCCACCCTGGCTACTTCCTCAGTCATGATCAAACATTTTTACTGCATTATTTTGGAGAAATTAAGTCTCAAAGTTGCATTTTTTGCTTTTTTAAACATGACAAAAAGGTCTAATACTCCATATTTACTGTACAATAACATCACTTTGGTCCATAAGTTCTGTCAATACTTGGTAAAGTTGACTTCAGGATCATCCTGACTACTCCCTCACTCAATATCAAACATTTTACTGTATCATTTTAGAGAAATTAAGCCTCAAATTTGTAAAAAAGACAACTTTACAAGTTTTGCAAAGCCTAATGTTCCATCTTTACTGTACAGTAATATCACTTTGGCCTAAAGTTCTGACAATGGTTAGTGTTGACCTCGGGAATATCCTGACTACTCACCCATGCAGTGTCAAGTATTTGGACTGTATAATTTTTGAGAAATGAATCCATTAATTTTGCTCAATATTCACGCAAATGTAAAATCCCTATGATACATAATTTTTGACAAAAGTTGATAAAGTTGTTTCCAGGACCATCCTTACAACCCACTGATCCACTATTAAGCATTTTTCCTGCATCATTTTAGAGAAATTCAGCTATATAGTTCCATTTTTACATAGAAAGAGGCCTTATGCTCGGTATTTATTCTCATTTAGAGGCTTAATTTCTCTAAAATGACAGAGCTTTTCCAGTGCAAGTCCAAGGAAAGACAACTTCTAGGCTTAATTTCTCCAAAATGATACATTAAAAATGTTTGAAAATGACGGAGGGTGTAGCCAGGATACTCCTGAAGTCAACTGTACCAACCATTGTCAGAACTTATGGGCCATAGTGATGTTACAGTACAGTAAATGTGGAGTATTAGGCCTTTTTCCTGTTTAAAAGAAGCTAAAGATGCAAATTTGAGGCTTAATTTCTCCAAAATGATACAGTAAAAATGTTTGATCATGACTGAGGAAGTAGCCAGCGTGGTCCTGAAGTCAACTGTACCAAGTATTGACAGAAGTTATGGACCAAAGTGATGTTACTGTACAGTAAAACTGGAGTATAAGGCCTTTTTCCTGTTTAAAATGCATTAGGCCCTGATAGGTGTAACCACCACTCTATAGAAGTGATTGCTGTCGGAAGATAGAACTATTTAAGACTTATATTAACCATAGACTGTAAAAAGATATCATTATTATTATTATATATTAACACAAACATTCCCCTTACTTCTGCTTTAATGATGTGAAAAAAAGTGTTGAAAACACCTCATTACACTGTAGCCTAACAGCCAATAAACAATGGTTATACACACACACACACGCGCGCGCGCCTCGATTGCCTCCGTATTATCCTCGTCTTATTTTGAAAACCGGAAGTCATCTCGCTTGATTCTAAACTAGCGCTAGCTTTGCCGGTGGACTCGGAGCATTCGCCGTACGTTCTCTGATACGGGCGCAGTTAAAATGTCTGTGCGGCTGGCTTGACAGTTGGGGAGCGTGCCTATGTTCCCACAGCCCTATGTTCCCTCAGCCCTATGTTCCCTCTGGACTCTCTCTACCTATCTGGACTCTACCTATCTGGCCTGTCTAGCCTCTACCTGGTCTTTTTACTAATCTTAACCAACTCCTTTCTTCATTGCCTAAACCCAACCAATGGTGGGACCAAAGGGCTGAGGGAACATAGGGCCTAATTTTCAGTGACAACAAAAGTTAGAAATGAGGGAACATAGGGCTGAGGGAACATAGGGCTGTGGGAACATAGGAATGACCCCGACAGGGGAATATGGGAGGGAGCGTGGCTCTGACTTCCTACTGTCCAGCTGAACAGCGGAGTGATAATGCCTGTAAAAAGTCCCACTTCTGTTATACTGTATATCAGCACTCATGGTCGGAACCTTTGTATAATGCTTAATTAACGCTGGTGTAGGGCTGTAGCTAGGCTATAAAGTGAACGTTTGGCTGTATGAAAGTAAGCAGCACGCTACTTTTATTTTGTGTGTGATGCTGGTGAGTTCGCAGGGTAAAACTTTCTCACATTCACACTCAGCTAAAAATAACCTACTTGTTAGGGCGACTATGGATGGAACAATTAATGGCTAATAGGGCCGGACACGTTTCAACAATAAAAACTGAGCTCCAGAGGAATGTCGATAAGCTAAAACATAGCAGGTCACAGGTGAAGAACCCCCCCCCACACACACACACACAGGGCCGTAAAGTATACCCCCGCAGCCCCCGCGAGGCGGGGGGGCCCCGCATGCCGTGGGGGCCCCGCCCCCGCCCGTTAAGCCGAGTTTCCACCGAATCAACGGTCCTTTTTTTTTTTTTTACACCACAACATGTTCACGTCATGATAACTTCTGTATTTTGGCCATTCAAGCTTCCACAGTCCATAGTTCTCTTCTTTGTTTGATGTTTCAAGAGACATATAATATAACCATGGACAGCTCCTAGGCAGGATTGTTCTGCTGTGTTGTCGCCGCCGTCAAACCCCCCCCCCCCCCCGTCATCGCGGCCATTGCCTCGCCGCCGTCATCCGCGGCGAACGGCCCCGCACAGTTACGTTACGGCGCACACACACACAAAACACTAGTACATGGCATCTACAACTATACTTTAGTTCACTGAAATAAATGTAGGCTATACATGTCGAGCATAATCTGTAAAAATGAGTGTATAAAGAGAACGGTAGCCTGTATGAAAATAAGCATGCTTTTATTTTGAAGTTATTACGTGTCACTTCCGCTTCCGTTCTGCCCGCCGTTATATTGATAAACATGAAACGAAAAACGAACAAATGAATTTACAAAAACCAAATTCGGGCCGTTATTTGACTGTGGTTTTCTCGTTTTTCGTTTTTGATTCAGAAAACCAAAAACGGAAAAACGACTCTGTTTTTTCATTTATTGGTTTTTGTTTGAAAAGGAAAAAAGGAAAAAACCACGGTATTTCCGTTTTCCCGTTTTTTTATTAAAACGGAATATCAAACTGACAAAAGGTACACGGACCCAAGCACGTCAGCAAACTGGCTGGCTGCTTCTGTTATGTCCCAGTCATTGCTCCACAGGTGGAGCTTCAAGTCTCCGAAAACATCGGAGCAGACTTCTAAACAGCCATCATTTGGATAAACTAACCGCATATTGGGGGTCTAAACAGTTACTTTATCGCTTCAAAAAATATTAAAGGTTAATTAAGTGCATAATAACAGCGTTACAGCAGGGATTGAAAATCAGTATATCATTCATTCTTTCTATTTTCAATTGGAAATCAAAAAATGAAAAAGTGACAGGGGTCCGGGTCCCGATATAAATTATACTTTTATACCCGGACCATCAAATCTGTGTATGGTCCGTGTACTTCGTGGCCATTCGATTTTCAATTAGAAATCAAAAATCAAAAAATGAAAAAGTGACAGATTATTTAGTTTTTTGTTTTTAAATCGAACACAAAAAAAGAAAAAATGTCTGGTTTTTCATATTTCAATTTTAGGCTCAAATAAAAAATACGAAATGGAAAAACGGGCCACAGGACTGAATTTGATTTTAATATTTAATTGGTCGGATTTACGTGACCCGGAAGTTTTGTAATGAGCGTTAGCGTTAGCGTTCTAGCCGCCATCGATCTGGACCACTGGACGAGCCACGTGCAATCAACCATCGACCATGGAGAGCTATGTTCTGTTTAAGGGGACCAAGCGTGTGACTCTAAAAGAGGAGAACATGACGACTGATAAAATCAGCAGGATTTTTCAGGTATAAGAATATTTTTTGTGGAATTAACCACAAAACGTAGCCTCGCTACATTTGCATAAACCTCTCACTCTACTTTTTCAAAGGTTAATAGCTCCCGTCTCTACATCACGGATGACGCGAATGTTGCCATATTCCCGGGAGATGATGGCCACTTTAGCAGTCTTGACCTGACTGCAAGGGGACATTACGAAGTGAGTGGAGAGGACGATGTGGGGGATCCATCCAGTGTGCCTGGACCATTAACCCCTATACCCCGCTTCTCGTTCCGCCGACCAGCCAGTGCTGCTGCGGGCTCTGCAGCAGCTGCTGCGGGCTCTGCAAGGCCCTCTTCAAGAGCACCCTTGGCACCCAAGACATTCCAAAGGTGACCAAATACTGTAACACATCAGATAGGCTAGTCTCCCTCTCTCTCTTTTTTTTCTTTCTTTCTTCCTCTCTTTTTTCTCTCTCTCAATCAATGAAACAAGACCTATACAACTCATAGAACCAAATACAATATACATAAATTAAAAGTATATTTATATTTATTTACTCTGTGTGTGTGTGCGTGTGCGTGTGCGTGTGCGTGTGAGAGAGAGAGAGAGAGAGAGAGAGAGAGAATGCTGATGAAGTGCTCTAAATGACATGAAACATTTCAATATGTATAAATAAAGAGAATAGTGTGTGTCTGTCTGTCAACCGTAACTGCAGTGAATTTGAAGTTCTGTCTGTATTACAAGAATGTACAGTGAATTTAAAAATAATTTTCATCTTCAGGACTGTCTTTATTGCGGATCTTGTGGATGGCAGGCTGGAGACAACCAAAAGCCTGACGGTTAGATTCTCGGAATTCGAAGCTTCTGTCACGGGCATCACTAGTAAAATCAATGATGCCCTTGACCAAGAGGACTCGGTCGTTCTTACTGATGGGCAGGGAAACCAGATCTTGGACACAGAGGGAACCAGAGGTAAATTAATAAATAAAAATCAATATTTATTACTATGGTTTTAACAAAACTACCTCTTTTTTCTGAAAAATTGTATACTTTTTATATACTACTAAATCAGCTGTTTTCTTTTCAGGATCAGCATTTTGGAAACAAAATGCACGGAAAGTTTGTGCTGTGAAGGAAGGAGATTTGCAGCAGTTACAAGGGAGAAAAAAGAGGAGACTGAGGTATGTACACTTGATTAGCATTTTTTGTCAGTCATCATGATTGCATATTTGTGTGGCCATTCTCCTCAATCAACAAGTGAAGAGGACCTTCTTTGTGAGATTATTTGCCAATATAGGCTATTCAAGTCTCTGGAATTTCCATTGTATCATTACATTAACTGATAGACTTAATTATTGATTAATTATTATGTGTGAATTAGTTTGACAGACCAGTTACTGCATTTAGAATGCTGGTTTTGAAATATGACACAGGCACCAGGACTAAACAACTGGTTACAATGATGGCATTTTTACTGGTTAGGATTTTGTTGAGACCAAGTAGGTTATAACAGTATAACAGTATAATAGTATTTTGTCTGTTTTTCAGTCGGCAAGATAACAGCCTTGATGCAGGTGGTCCTTGCAGCACAGGGTCTTCAGGAGGTGTCAACTACAATCAAGGAGCTGACAAACCTGGCAAGTTCCAACCGAAGAACAACAGTGTGCTTGACAGAGGCTGAAGCAGCAGCTGTGAAAGATGCTTTCGCCTGTATTGTCTGCAAGGGTAAACAAGTTTTGTCTTCTATGTGCAGATGTCAGTGCAACTCATCTACCCATATCCACGAAGAAAATAGACCTCAACGCCATAAATAATAATAATGTAACCACTTATGTAATTACTGTATTTTTATTTTATTTTTTACAACTGTTTTCTGAATCAAATTTGCAGGTCCAGTGGTTGAGCCCATGGTTTCATCGTGTTGCCACAGCATTGTTGGCTGCAGGAGATGCATTGAACAGTGGCAACAAAATTCAGCAACTTGCCCAAAATGCCGAGCAGGCGATTTTGATGTAATACCCAAAAACTAACCGGGCTGTCTGAGGCACTGTCTGCCCTGGACAACATACTGAGCTAGGAAAATGTACAGTATGGTGCTTGTGCTCTTCATTGTTCTTTTTTTTTTCACTTCAAAGCACTTTAGACTTATAAAAATGTTTGTGCTATGTACAGTATGGTGCTTGTGCTGTTCTTCATTGTTCAGTATTTTTTTCACTTCAAAGCACTTTACACTTTTAACTCTTTGACTGCCAAAGACGAGTTATCTCGTCTTAGCGAATCCAAGCGTAGTCTGCCAAAGACGAGATAACTCGTCTTAGCGTTTTTTTAATGGCAACGCCATGTTGAATGTCTTGCCCTGCTCCTCTGTGAAGATCAGACTTGTATCATCAAAATTAAGTGCAGAAAAACACATTTGGATTGAGAGATATAAAAAATATAGCGTGTTTTCCCCCCCTCCCGGAGCAGAGCGGGTGTCTGACTGCAGCGGCGCCGCTCCGTGACACTCTGGCCGCCGGTGAGAGCTTAGGGGGCGGCGGCGGGGCTCATGGCGGCTCGGCAGCTCGTCGAAGCTCCGTGCAGCTCCATGATACAAAGCACAAACGTTAGTAACAACAACCCCGTTGATCGCTCGTCGTTAGTCATCAAGAGCGTTTGGAAAGTCGCCAGATTTTGCGAGAAATCACTCAGATAGCAGCTTGAAAATCCCCGATCTAGTGTGGATGAGGAGCGGACGGCGCCGGCGAACGTGACGAGAGGAGAGCTAAAGGTGGTGGGAGTGTCTGTTGTGAGCGCACATGGACTGTCTGTGGCTGTGAGTTCAGGGGGCACGTCAGCCAGAGCTGCTGTGTGTGTGTGTGTAGATGTGTGTGTGAGACAGAGAGAGTGAGTGCCCGCTGCCTGCTGACCAGAGGAAGCTGGATCTGATCTAAAGCGCCGTGTTTGGGCTACAAAAACCTGTCGAACTGATCCCCGCGCGCGCACGCACGCACGCACGCACACACACACGCACGCACACACACACGCACACGTATGCACACGTCACGTACGCACACACACTAAAAAAAAGAAAAGAAAAAGTTGTAACTCAAAGAAAAGAAAGAAAAGAGGCTGCAGTAGTGTGTGTCAGTAGCTAAATATTTTGTCTATTGTCATCAAAAGTCATTTGTCAGTGTTGATTTAGTTGTTGTTTACAAGAGAACAACTGTACAGATGTTGAGGCATCACTAAAGCAAAATATAAAGGAGCCAATTGTACTGGTTCACCTGAAAATGACAGCCGACACAAAAACCTCTTTTTCTCAAGATTTTGGTGCCAAAATGGCATTTTGGGCTAAACTAACCTATATTCAACCGCCAATTTCACAAGACTGGAACAAGATAGAAACAAACAGTTTTTTTTGCTGGAAACTAGAGACCCTCATCTTTCCTTTGATGGGTTGAATGTGTATGTAGTAACAGTACATAATATATGGTGGGTCTACGGAAATCAGTCAAAAAGCTGGAAAATGCCTGGCAAGCTGGAGGAAGCTGCTGTGAGAATGGCTGGCAGTCAAAGAGTTAAAAATGTTTGTGCTAGTTTTATCAAAATAATCAGAGTCAAAGTACATTGCAAAAAATCAAATATCTTACCAAGAATATTTGTCTTATTTTTAGACAAAATGTAATTTCTAGTCAAAACAAATCTCATTATACTTAAAATAAGACTCATCACATTAAAAAGCAGTTTGCTTTTAGACACTTTTTCCTTCTTTCAAGCAGATTTTCACTTGAAATAATCTGATAGTGGAGCAAGTTTTTCTTTCTTATTACAAGCACAAAAAGCCTGCTTTCACTGCCAGATTTTTCTACTTCTTTCAAGTGAAAATTTGTTTGAAACAAGTGAAAATGATCTAAAAAATAAGTTAATTTTTAGATGAGTCTTATTTTAATTGAAAAGGGATTGTTTTGACAAATATACTTGGAAAGATTTTGAGTTTTTGCAGTGTACCTCATACGTATTTGCACTATTGTATGTTGCATATTTTCTTTTTACAGTAAGGACTCAGATGTTAATAGGCTGTTTGTATTGTGTTCTAGCTGAATTTCTACTAAGAAGTCAATATAAAACGTATAAAGCGTAATATTTTTCTATGCCATTGTAAACCCAGAAATGTTAAATAAAACAGTTAAAAGAATCACCATCTCTATGGTCTTGTTGATGTTCAACCTCAGGTGATTCTGTTCAGACCACTCTACAAAGTTGTCTATCAGTGTCCAGTGCATGTCTACGATCTGCATCAATTAATTAAGTGTGCAAGATTTATATAGACACTGAATTCATATTATCTTTTACACAGCCCTCACTCACCCTTGTTGATGTGGTTTGGAGGTATGGTGGCCTGCTGAGGTTGTGTCTGTATCTTGACAGCCTCTCCTGTATGTAAAGACACAGGTAGAATTCTTCCCATGATCAACCCGAACTTGGTCCCACATGCCCTGCAGATCTGGAATAATAAGAGTATGTATTTAAAAGATAATGCAGGACAGAAAAGTTATGACAATAATAATGGTAGTTGTGAATATATGCACCTGTATACATCCTCATATATCACAAGGTTGTTTTTCACTGGCATGGTCGAATGTGCAGCAATTTTGCTGCTGTAGCCATCAACAGCCAAAACATGAGTGACACCAAACATCCCAAGCTTTTCATTTTGGTCTAAATTAAGTTTATGACCCATGTATTCAGCATGGTAGGGAGTTGGATTTAAATTACGAGCACCCTGGAGAAAAAAAGAAAAAAAAATTAGCACACCATCTTCATAACATGTTTTTATAACAGCAGGGGCTTCATTTATCATTGTGGATACACCTTTTTGTACACCCTTTTCCCCGTTTCAGCTGTAATGGAAGATGACCTAAACCGAGTCCAGTAGAGCTGTAACTGTGGAGTGGAAAGGCGTGCAAAGTAGGCCTAATGGTAACGATCCTGGAAATCCTGCTTTTCCTACATTGTTTTAACATCTAGGAAAAAAAAAAAAAAGATTTTCTGGGATAAAGGGGCAGATTACATAAGATTATTATTCTTTCTGTCCCCTTTTGTTGAGATTTGGGAGGTTTTTGTTTTTATTGTAGCTTATTAAAATGCAAGATAATTTTTCTGACTGATTTATTTCCCGATGTCGCGATGTATCTCGCTTTCTTTCCCCCGCCCTCCGACTTCGTTGTCACTTTGTTGTGCTCCACAGAGCGCACATGGCTAATTAATATGCACGTACTGACCATATATGGTTGTGTCTAGGCGGGGAGTATGAGGTGTGTTTACGTCCGCACCATTCTTGGGTCCGGTGTAATTTATCAATGGAAAATTGCGGAGAGTTGTGCGTACTAGTGATGTGTCGGTCGCGAACGATCCGGCTCTAAGAGCCGGCTCTTTGAAGTGAACGACGGGAGCCGGCTCCTCATTGGGAGCCGTTTTAGTTTTTTTTTCTCCTCTGCTTGTTGTAGTGAAAGCCACAGATCGACGGGGGAAGGGGGTAAAAACGAAACTAATCAACCAGCGCATCCAGCACGAGCCTGTGGCAGCACCTCTCTCTCTCTCTCTCTCCCCCTCTCTCTCTCTCTAGCTGGTGCGGGCACTCACGCAGGCACATGGACAGGTAGGGTAGTGACAGTAATAAACAAATGCGCTAAATCGCGCTAATGCGTTCAAATTGCTATCCTCCCCCCATCTGACAGTCTGACCGTCCGACGGAGGAGGGGGGGCATTTGGGCATTTAAATAAGCAGTAAGCAATTCAAAGGCAGAGTGTAGATTGTGCAAGGTGAAAATCTCATATGGAGCAGGCTCCACAAACACATGCACAGGCACATCTGTATGCAGGATGTACAGCATTGACAATTTTGATTGATTATTTTGATTTTGATTTTCATCCATAAGTGCAAAAGAAAAGTTAGTCTGGAGCCCTGGACTTTGTTTTTTACTACTTTATCATTTATTTTTGTAACACTCTATTCAAGGTTGAGTGTGTTCAGTAAATAAAGGCATAAATGAAAATATTTGATATAATGTTTGTTTTTTTACATTAGTAATTAATTTTACACATAGTTTTGCATTATTTTGGTGATAAGCAACATAAAATCTGAAGAGCCACTTGGGAGCCGAAAGAGCCGGCTCTTTTTAGTGAGCCGAGCCGAAAGAACTGGCTCTCCAAAAAGAGCCGGAATTCCCATCACTAGTGCGTACGCCGTATGCAAAAATGTAGCAGTTTTACATGCAGGCCCCAGATTTATTTACAATGACAGACGGTTACCCTAACAGTGGGTGTTGCTGTTTGCTTTATAAAGATAACAATCTCCGTAGTATTTTGTGGCTTGTTTCTCAGCTGTCTATAGTCCCACAGGTATTTTGCACTTTTTAAAGCACAAGCATCACCTGACGCCGGAATTCATGGTACGGCTGATGGAGCTCTCTCAATGTTCTTCCAACACGACCATCTCCCGCATGCAGCCCCAGTGCAGACAGATAGCCGGTCATGAACTTCCGGCCATATGATGGTCCTGTCTGTCACGGGATTACACATTTAGCCTACTGGTAGGCCTATTGTGTGCAAAACAATGTATAATATTTGCAATATAGCCTACTGTGGAAATATGAATGAAAATTTACCTCATATCTATAGATCGCATCACAGCGCTCTCCAGCTCTGCATCCGACATATGTCTTTTTCTCCTCAGATCATGCCGAGCACAGAATCCTCTGACGCTCATTTCCGAGCAGTGCAGGCCACCTGCTGCAACGTGCAGGAAATTTCGGCATTTGTCAAACCGCTGTTGAACAAGTCTTTAATCAGAATAGTGTGTGGTTCCAGCACCGCCATAGTAGCCTCGTCTACCACCAGATCCGGGCTATGATTCTCCCTGCTGCGCGCAGAGCCATTTCCGGGTCACGTAAATCCGACCAATTAAATATTAAAATCAAATTCAGTCCTGTGGCCCGTTTTTCCATTTCGTATTTTTTATTTGAGCCTAAAATATGAAAAACCAGACATTTTTTCTTTTTTTGTGTTCGATTTAAAAACAAAAAACAAAATAATCTGTCACTTTTTCATTTTTTGATTTTTGATTTCTAATTGAAAATCGAATGGCCGCGAAGTACACGGACCGCGTATCATTCGTTCTTTCTATTTTCAATTGGAAATCAAATATCAAAAAATGAAAAAGTGACAGATTATTTTGTTTTTTGATTTTTTATCTAACACAAAAAACGAGAAAATGTCTGGTTTTTCATATTTCAATTTTAGGCTCAGATCAAAAATACAAAATCGAAAAACAGGCCACAGGACTGAATTTGATTTTTAATATTTAATTTATCGGGTTTACGTGACCCGGAAGTTTGCATGCAGTCACAAAGATAATATTTTCAGAGACGTGATCCGGTAAAACATCAGTTCAGCGACAAGACCGGACACTGCACAGAGCAGCAACCACGAAGACGTCTGCCTGGTTGCTGCTCTGTGCAGTGTCCAGGCTTGTCGCTTAACCGATGTTTTACCCGCGGATCACGTCTCTGAAGATCGGAACGCAGCCTATAGGTCATCATCTCACTGATCATTAAATAAGACACATTGTTTACTCCAGCACTCCTTATTCTTTATTAATTATCCGCCGGACCGCGGCGTGTTTTTTCCTTTTTATTTTTTATATAGGCTCATTATAGGCGGAGTGAGCGTTAATTTGGATGGACGGATTAGATGCTGATTTTGTTAACAGTGACTTTATTGCACCCAAACATTAGGCATATCTGTCGGCTGCTGTCTTATTGTTCAGTCGACCCGCCACAATATTTGCTTGCAGAATGATGTTGTTGTTGTTGTTGCCTTGTGATATTCAGAGGATATGGGCTGAGTTTTTTTTTCTTCCATGTTGCCCATTCATATTCGACTGGGGGAGGGACACCCTGCCTTCACCTCCCAAGTTTTAAAGCTTTTATCTTGGCTTAGTGGGCTAGGTGAGGGATTCTCTGTCAGTGAGCGAGCTGGATGACCAGTGAGATGACCTAACTCTTCGTGGTTGCTGTGTCCGGTCTTGTTGTTGAACCGATGTTTTACCTTCCAGCTCCGCGGATCTAGTCACTGAAAACTATGAATGATCTTTGTGACTGTGTCTCTTTGATATCGCCAAACTTCCAGGTCAAGTAAACCCGACCAATTAAATATTAAAATCAAATTCAGTCCTGACGGAGGGTCCGTGTATCTTTTAGTCATTGGAATTTCCCTTCATGAATGGGAATTAAAAAACAAAAAACGACTGGTTTATTTGATTTTCGTTTTGAAACACAAAAACAAAAATTGAATTACGCTGAATTTTTCTTTTATTTTCATTTTCTATTTCACATATCAAAAATAAATTCACTAGTCAGCAGGAACGAAAAAACCAACCAAAAACAACCATTTATTCATATTCTCACAACGGAAGCCAGGCAAGAGCGCATGGTCCAGGACTGTCTGAGACAAGGAGAGTAATGACGACGGAGACTTCGAAGAGGATGGACCAGTATGTTGTGTTCAGAAAGAGCAAGAGAGTTTGTCTTCGCGATGAAGACATGACTGCTGATAAACTTAGTCGGATCTTTCAGGTAAAAAAATAAATAAAATAAAATCGGGTTACCTATGATCTGCATGCTACTGTAGCCTACTGTGCGCCATTCTAGCTTTAATTTTTTCTTCAAATTTTGAATTAAAGCAGAAGTAAGTGGTCCGGTCGTTTTCGCTAATGCTGCGTTCCAGGCAGGCTTTTGAAATCGTAAATTACAGCTTCAAGTCACAACTTACGACTTTGTAGCGTTTCAGGCAACCCACTCGTGTTTTTCCGACCTGTTTTACCGGTGAAAG
The DNA here is from genome assembly GCF_045865225.1 of Trachurus japonicus. Taxonomy (NCBI): domain Eukaryota; kingdom Metazoa; phylum Chordata; class Actinopteri; order Carangiformes; family Carangidae; genus Trachurus; species Trachurus japonicus. Next base: position 188,842 of record NC_140908.1, read on the forward strand.
TCACTATAACGGCCACTCGTAACTTCCGACCGGTGAACTCGTACCAGATCGAACTGGTACCACTTCACGGTCGGAAAAATACGAGTTTCCTTGAACGCACCATAACAGTCCTCGTCCCTACGTCGCCACATTCACGGCGTTCCTTGGCTGCACACACAGCCCTGCATGCCGTTCTCTCTCCTCATTGGATAAAAACTGTAGGATACGATAAATGTTTTCTCTTCGGCTCAGAGCAGAGCAGAGGGACTGAGAGACCCGTGTTTCAGTCCAAACACTCTATGTAAGTGATTGCTGTCGGAAGATATAACTATTTAAGACTTATATTAACACAAATATATCACTTACTTCTGCTTTAATGAGGTGCACGTGTGTTTGGAGCTGACGAGAGAATAAAGAGCAAGACAACGCGGCCCTGAGGAGGAACTGTGAAGGACTCAGCTGTAATGGAAAATGACCTAAACAGAGTCCAGTAGAGCTGTAACTGTGTAGTGGAAAGGCATGCAAAGTAATGGTAACTATCGTCCTGCTTTACATTGTTTTAACATAGGTAAAAGGGGAAAAAAAAGATTTTCTGGGATAAAGGGGCAGATTACATAAGATCATTCTTCTTTCTGCTCCCTTTTGTTGAGATTTGGGAGGTTTTTGTTTTTATTGTAGCTTATTAAAATGCAAGATCATTTTTCTGACAGATTTATTGCCCGATGCCATGTGTCTCGCTTTCTCCCCCCTGCCCCGCCCCACCCCGTCCTGTCTTGTTGTCTTCGTTGTCACTTTGTTGTCACTTTGTAGCTGCTCCACAGAGCGCACATGGCTAATTAATATGCACGTGCTGACCATATATGGTTGTGTAGGCATTCCGGGGCGGAATATGGTGCGCACCATTCTTGGATCCAGTTTGATTTATCAAAGATAAATTGCGGAGAGTTGTGCACGCACAGTTTGATAGATCTGAAAAAGGTGTTAATATTTTGGGTGTACGCCATTTTCGTCTTTTCTCCGTAGGCCTAAGCAAAAAATTTAGTAGCAGCAGTTTTACACTGCTTACTTACAGTTTTGATAAATGAGGCCCCAGGCCCTAAGCCCAGAGCCCAGACGCTCAGAGCAGCAGCTTCTCGCGGCTCATCTGCCGCGCTGTCCGTGGTGCTGAAGGTGACAACAAACTGCAACATAGTTCTGTTTGTTTATCATGTGTGTCAGTTTTGTTTGCGACTTGATAGTTGAGTTGTTGAGATTAAGAACATCACTCCCTCATCAAACCAGTGATAGGCATGCTGAAAAGAAGAAAAAAAGAGAGAGACGCGCCTGGGCTGCCAGCTGTAAAAAAAAAAAAAATTAAAAAAGGGAAAAAAAAGATGACGTGTCGGACTAGCGATACCAAAAAGTGTCGGAATAACGGCATGTCTAGATAGAGGGATGTCGTAATAGCGGGATGTCTAAATAGGGACATGTCGGAATAGCGGGATGTCTGAATAGCTTGTGGACCCCGTTCACCTGTATATCTTTTTTTTATTTTTTTATTTTACGTGCAGTAAACAAGACAAGACAGTGACAGTGATAGACAAACAAGATGACAAGAGACTCATTGCGTGTATGTGTGTGTGTGTATATGGGTGGGTGCGTGAGTGTGTATGCGTGTGTATGCACGTGTCTATGCATGACATAAGATAGCATAACATGACATAACATAACATAGCATAACATGGCATGACTTAATAAGGCATAGAATAGCATAATATAAGGCAAAGATGATCATTTTAATTCAAGTTCTGTATAATTTGGTTAAATGAGTTACAATAAACTGAGATATTGGATGACGAGGCCGGACCGGGGGTCCGGAGCGCCGAGCGAGGGGGCACCCCGCACCCGGCCCGGCAGCCGGGCGGCCCTGGCGGGATGGGGCCAACGGGTAGCGCTTTTTTTTTTTCTTTTTTTTTTTGGGGGGGGGGGGTATCCTGCTTGGGACAGCAACCAGACCCTGGGGAGGTCACTGGCCCATAATGGATCCATCCATCCCTGTCACCTCTATCACCGGGCAACCCCCAGACCTGTTTGGAGGGAGTCTGCTCTCCAGACGGGTGACATTTATCTTTTATTCTATTTTTAATTCTCTTTATTTTTATTTTCTCTTATTTATTGTATTTATTTATTTAATTGTTATTCCGTTGTCTCTTGAGGGAGAGGGGTTAATTTTGCCAGCCGTGTTCCCGCCCGCCCCGATCGGGGGTCCCCCCGTGACACCGGGAGGCCGGGTAAGGGGGTCCCCCCGCCCAGCACCCCAGCGAGTCCAACATAGCCCAGCCCCACATCCAACCATCTGTTGCATATTATCAATTATTTCAAGGGCAGTAGTGAGTGATTGTAGTAATAGTGGTTATCTTGTTATAATCCAAGTTGTAGTGTGGGGTGGTTAAATACCCACAAAAAAAAAGAAAACACAGAAAATACAGAGAGAAAAAAAAAAAGGAAGAAGAGAGAAAGAAAAAAAAGAAACCTGATAATAAGTAAATATATACCTACATATACATACATACATACATTCATATATACATACACACAGTGTGCGAAATACCCATCAATATTCGGGGGGGTCCCTAACTCGCGATTGTTGCGCAGTACCGTTATTTTTTTTTCTTTTTATAAAGTAGGACTATAACATTACAATAAGCCAAGAAAATTAGCCTATAGCCTAAAAAGGAGAGGCAAAGTTGTGCATTACAATGCAGAAAGTAATTGATAATAAATAGACGATAATTCAATAAATAAAAGACAATAATTGGCACCACACTGGCGCACTTGAACAATGAATAAATGCCAGGTATAGGAGACTGGCGCGCGATCAGGGCAATGCAGAAACGAATAGACAATAAATAAAATACAACAATTAAAATGAATGAAAGACACCAAACTCGTGCACTCAAATAACAACCAACTGTATAAATCTGGAGATCGGAGACTGACGTGCAATTATGTGCACGAGATCCTCAGCCTGCAACTATGACCATCATGTAACCTTATCTAACCACCCATCTGGCAAATACGTTTAAACACAGCATTGAACACATCCACAAATCACATTCGTATAACGGGCCATCATGAAAATTGAAAAAGCACAGACAAATAGCTCACAACAGGCGCCTGGCCAAACAACACCACTGGGGATTCAGGCCAAAGTATGCTGAAGCAGGCTAGCCTCTTACCTTAAGTTATTTTCCTGCCTTAATGTCAAGCCAAGGGTTGCGGTATTTCCATTACCCCACCTGCTTAGGTGTAAAAAAAAAAAAAAGAAAAGAAAAGCGGCCAATCACCAGTGCTAGCAGCAGGGGCTGCGGCTACGTCTTCAGAGCACTCGGCCTCAACTTCACTTTCTTCGGCAGAGGGTGGGAGAGGAACGGGATCCTCTGTTCTGATAGCGATGGGCTGGCGCACATGGCTAATTTGCATAATGCGCAGGTGACACGGTTCAGCTTAATGTTAAACGAATAAATGTTTTGAATTATGAATACTGGACATGGTGATCTTAAACACATTTAATTGACCACAATAAAATTATTGTATTATATTATATTATTTATTTTTTTGACAAGATTGAGACCCCCCTCAGATTTTGCTTTTGAGTCTTTCAGGGGGTCTCAAGGGGTTAATCGGGGGGGTCCGACCCCCCCAAACCCCCCCGTATTTCGCACTATGCATACACACCTGCATTCCAAGGCGGTTGAGAGCAGGGGAAGTTGGAGATTATGTAACTATGAGGAGACATAGATAGACAGCATCAGCGTCAACGTTGCAGGTATTGTAAAAAGGGGGACCAGTTGTTTTCATAGGATGTGACATTATTTTTTAAAACTGCTGTGAGTTTTTCTAGGTTTGAATGATCTGTTAGTAGATTTAGCCAATGGGTTATAGATATCTTTGTTCTGTCTTTCCAGTTCGCTAATATGGTCTTCTTGGCAATAGTAAGTGATATTAGTACAAAGTTCACCTGTATATCTGACCACTCCTTTTTAACTAAAAGTGTGTGCGTGCCGCTCTGTCCTGACAGCACAGACCGCCTCACACATACACTCTCCCACCGCGCTTTGTGTTGGTGCCGAAGGATAGCAAAAAAAAAAAAAACACAGCTCAACTTCATTGAAGAGCACCTGCAACTCAAATCCGATTAAATTCCTCTTCCTCACAGTTTTTCCCATGGTGTTATCTGATCGCGAAGAGAAGGGAATCCTTGGTGCAGGCCCTATTTATATAGATTTGCATATTTAAATAGGGGCGTGGACAGGGAGGAGTTTGGCACTTCTACATGTGCGCTCAATTCCAAGTTGATTGGGATGTACAAAAGAAAAGTGCTTGAATCCATGCGTACGCACGCGCTGATACATCAGATTTGTTTTTTTTGTTTTGTACGACAGTTTCTGGATTCTAGCATATACGCCATGTTTCAGTAGGAAATCCATGCAAGTCTTAGTACATGAGGCCCCGGTTCCAGGGTGCCATTCCGAAGGGCCGGCTTTCCGAACGTTTACTTTAATTTGTCGGAATGCCGGCCCTTAATTATTTATGGAAAAGGGCTGCCATTCCGAACCTGAAAAAAGTCCACCATTAAATGGTTTAAGGCTGCATATTAGCAGAGACTTGCTTGGCTTCTACCTGATATTTTTACTAAACTTAACCAACTCCTTTCTACATTGCCTAAACCCAACCAAAGCACAGAGCAAGGACATTCTTTTTCAGCAGTAGCGTCACGGCTGCTCGCACCTGGGTGAAACTTTGGAGGGGGAGGAGGAGGGAGGGGGGCAACCGCCATTCCGACATGCCGCCACTCCGACATTAGGCCCTAATTGTCGGAATGGCAACACTTTGCCCTTTAATAAAAGTCCCATCATTCCGACAATTTTCGTCTCCTAAGGTCGGAATGGCGGTATTTTTTTCTTTTTTAAACGTGTTGCCATTCCGACAAATCTTTTAAAAGCCTACCCCCCCCCCCAAAAAAATAAATAAATAAATAAATAGGCCTAACACGATTTTGCACTAATGATATGCTGGCGCATGCTGTCCAGTGCATCTCATTAAAGCACACAGATTGGTCAGATAATTCAAACGGCACACGATTTCAAAGCTTCAGATTTTAAGCAGAGGGACTCCACAACCTCGTAAACCAACAAAGGAGGAGATAGGCCTTGAACGGGAAGCAGACCGTGCTTTAAATCACACACTCCGAACCCACTTGTTGCACTTTAGAAAATATAATTCAGAGGGAAAAAAGGCTTACAAACATGGACCAAAACGGCTCCAAAATACGCACAAAAATCCAAAAGAAACGAAAATTAACTAAAAGATTAACTAAACAGGTCGGTGTTTTACGCATGCCTCTGTGCGTCTGGCACACGCGTCTTGGAGCTCTCCCACATTGGTTTGTGAATGAAAACTATATGTTCAGCTCCCCTTACATGTGAAATTTATTATTTATAATTATTATTATTATTGCTGTACGAGTCAAATACGACGCAGACGCTCGAAACGTTGTCTTTTGAATTAAAAAATATATACATATATTTTTCAACTTCGGGAGAAGACGGTGTTGAGTTCTCTTTCTGCCTCATATATGGACAGTGCCATGGATTTATCGGTGAAGAGTGAACTGCTGATATTTTGTAGTGTTTGCATGTTCTCCCCGTGTCTGCGTGGGTTTCCTCCGGGTGCTCCGGTTTCCCCCACCACTAAAAACATGTCGGCTAGGTTAATCCTCCAGTCAGCGCCCCTGACCAAAGGCACTGGCTCATGATCTGGAGTTGGTCCCCGGGCGCTGCACCGCGGCTGCCCACTGCTCCTCAGGGATGGGTTAAATGCAGAGAAAGAATTTCACTGTACTAGCTGTATATGTGACTAATAAAGTACCTTTACCTTTTTACCTTTGAACTATGACCAAGCGCGCTGTCCGCTGTCTCAGTGCTGAAATGAGAGAGAGAGAGACTCTGACTCTTTATTTTCTTTTTTCCATGGACCTGCTTGTCTGTTGATTACTGTACGCAACGAAATGTCTTTTTACATGTAAGCGGAGCTGAACAGGCAGACGCACAGTGGCATGCGTAAAACACATATTTTGACTACTTCATGCTGTTGCTATTTTTTTTTAAAGTTACCTTTCGTTTCCTTTGGATTTTTGTGCGTATTATGAAGCTGTCCTGGTCCATGTTTGTAAGCCTTTTTACCAGGAGTAAATTCCCCAAAGTTGCAACAACTTGTAGTGATCCACTGGGTTTTGCCTGGCCAGCTGAGGTTGATTTGCAGGTTTGCTCCCCAGGTTTTCATTGTGTATTAGGCCAGGGAAATGATCAATTATCCTTGTGGTTTGCGCACGGGGACGTGTGGACCTTTAATGAATGAATGAATGTTTCTTTTTTGCTGTAAGTTGTGTGCGTAATGCGTAAAAGTGCATTAGTGGGACCGAGGGTTTAAATGGAGAAGTGACGTGGTGAGAGGGGAGGAGAGTGAGAGACACAGTCGGCGTTTGGACGGCTGGCGTGGCGGCAATTCCAAAGCGGCATAGTGGATTCTTTTCCCCGGTGGATTACCCTGTGGATCATAAAGGCCCGTTTGGACACCGCACGGCAGGCCTGTTTTCAGCCAAGCGGGACGAGGGAGAGGACTGGCGTCTCTCCCGTGTGGACAGTAGGACAAACAAACTCTCTCTCACTCACCCTCACCACACGCCAACACTAGGGATGGGTATTGATAAGAATTTAGCGATTCCGATTCCATTATCAATATTGCTTATCGATTCGATTCCTTATCGATTCTCTTATCGATTCTCATTGGGTGAGGGAATAAAAGAGAAATGGGTTTGTTTGCATTAATGCAGTGGTTCCCAACCTTTTGACATCACAGATTTCTGGTGACCCTCTTTCAAGATGAGCAAGCTCAGATATTTGTATATGCTGCATTTTATTTGATCTTGATTTATAGTCAAGAAAGTGAATGTATAAAGAATATAGTTGTTTAAGATTGTGAAAAATAATTAGTTTATTTATTTATTTATTTTTTAATCAATTACTAGACATTTAAGGCGATCCCATTTGAATTCCAGGCGACCCCACATGGGGCCCCAACCCCAAGGTTGAAAACACTGCATTAATGGCTCTAACATTAAAAAAGAAGCCAGGACCGACCTGCCTGGACAGGTTAAAGGAGTCATCACCCGGAAATCGCATTTTTCCTTGTTAAAACATGTATACTGGTGTTGGACCTCAGTGGAAACTTGCCTGAAAACCTGGGGTTTGAAAGTGGCTGAGTTTTTTGGTTTGGGCTCTTTGTTTAAGCCAGAGCAGCTCATGAGGCTGCGCACCACAAAATTACGAGATTTCGATTCTGCGCCTACGGTGACGTCACCGCGGCGCCTGCTTTCATAAACACACCTCTCTTCCACCACCCCGACTTCTGCCCTTCTGCCGCGCCGCCATTACGGGTTGTTTTATTTCCCACTGTAGCGCTGTTATTTCGTCACTTTATTAAGTTTTAATAATTTTTCATGCGAGAAAGCAAGGGTTTAGATCCCCAATGTGCGGTTAGTTTATCCAAATGACGGCTGTTTAAAGTTTTCTCCGCGTTGGGAGAAGTGAGGTGCAGCCAGCACCAGAGGAGCGGAGGAGTGACTCCTCAACCCGCCTGCAGCGCTCGTTTACCTGGCCGAACGACATCGTCATGCCGCCGAAAGAAACTATCGTTAATTTATTAAGTTTTAATATTTTTTCATGCGAGAAAGTAAGGGTTTAGATCCCCAATGTGCGGTTAGTTTATCCGGATGACGGCTGTTTAGAAGTTAGCTCCGCGTTGGGAGAAGTGAGGTGCAGCCAGCTGCAGTGAGCACCAGAGGAGCGGAGGAGTACTCCTCCTCAACCCGCCTGCAGTGCTCGTTTAGCCGGCCGATAACGTCGTCGTGCCGCCGGAGGAAAGGGTCGTTAATTTATTAAGTTTTAATATTTGTTCATGCGAGAAAGTAAGGGTTTAGATCCCCAATGTGCGGTTAGTTTATCCAAATGACGGCTTAGAAGTTTGCTTCGCGTTGGGAGAAGTGAAGCCCCAGCGAGGCAGAGGAGCGGAGAGTGACTCGTCAGCAACCCGCCTGCAGCTGCTCGTTAACCGGTCAAACTACGTTGTCATGCCCACGGAGGAAACGGTCGTTAATTAACTTACCCGCAGGTTTGTAGAGGTTTACCGCCGACTGGTTCAATTCTTTTAAGGAGATAAATGTTTGTCTCATTGATGAAATCTAACAATTGTGGCAGTCGTATTAGTTTGTTTGAATGAAAAGTGAAGCTTCACGCAGAGCAGCAGCAGCTTTGCACCGGGGCTCTGTAGCCTACGTACAGAAATCACCACATTTGCATCAATAAATACATGTTTTACAATGAACCGATACAATTTTGTTTTATTTTATTAAGTTATAACATGGTTACGGTACACGACAGAGCAGCATAGTATGCGGTTTCCAATACAGCCTGCATGTAGCCCACAGGGCCAGCCACCATTCCGGCTCTGTCCTCCCTGCGTCCAATCAACGCGCGCCTCATTACATATTAATACAATGAACATCCGGACTAGTCAAAACCTCGCGCCTACTCTCACGAGAGAAAGTTGCCATATGAAAAAGTGTCAGAACAAGCTCTATGTTTGAATTTTTTTTAAAAAAATGTTTCCAATAAGTTTTAAGAACTGATTCAAAGCAATTTAAGGGGGATTGGATACATAAAAAACCAGGTGATGACTCCTTTAACACTAGACCACTGTGGCTGTGGGCCAGCTGTGCTCACAGGAGGAATTTAACAATGTTTCCATTACATGGTTTTTATGCATCTGTATCTTCTCACTAGTTATTGTTTTCATAACGTTCGTTTTTATGCGGAGTGAGCGAGCGAAAGAGAGAGAGCGCGCGAGAGAATAGACACGGCGCACCGTTTCACCTGGCTACGAGCAAAACCTGAAAGGAAGTGGTTAGAATAAAGAGAGAAAAACACAAAGAATAGACATGTAGCCTGTTCAGGAGACGTTGACCTGTCCTCACGACGTGAGGGAGGGAGGACCGGATGGTGTCTCACAGGTTTAGTGATGAGGAAACGTCACTGTCAGCTGCATCTGTCAGCAGCTCCGCTCCACGCAGACACGCCACTAACTTTATTTTGGGAGAACAAACGGTGACATGTGGATATAAACACTAAGCATCCTCATTTATAATGAAGATTGATTTTAACGTAACGTCACGTAATTAATCAATTAATGCGCGAGTTTCTGAACCAAACGGAATCGATAAGGGAATCGTTAAAGCAGACACGCACACGATTCCAAGAATTGATCCAAGTTGGAACCGGTTCCGAAGAGGAACCGGTTTTCGATTCCCATCCCTAGCCAACACGCACACACGCACGCGCACACACATACACGCCGGCACGGACAGTGACTGTGCTCAGACTAAGTAGCGACTTTGATTGTTTCCCTGGACGCACCAGTAGCGCGAGCCTAGGTCCGCCTGCAGCAGGACTGCGTTGTGCCAGTTGGGGAATTGTTACAAACTGACATCGGAGTGCGTGATTGTAAATGGCGAGACTTTGTGTTTGTTTATTTATTAAGCTTCCAATGACTGTATCACATCTGTACACATGTCTTAAAACATGAAAAAAAAAAAACGGAAACACACATACACACACCCTAACCACCGCTCGGAGTAACGCACATTTCCTTATGGAAATTAAAGCCTTGTCGGAATGGCGGGACGAAACTGTCGGAATGGCAGGACGTTTGCATGTCGGAATGGTGGTCTGTCTGAATAGTAGAATGTCGGAGTGGCGGTATGTCGGAGTGGCAGCATGTCGGAATGGCAGCATGTAACCGAGGAGGGAGAGAGGGGGGGGGGGGGCTGTCCCTGCGGCGCAATCGTGTCAAGCCGGGCAGGAAGTCAAACCACGAGAGAATCCGGTCAATTTTCAAAATAAAACACATTCGGAACAGCGGCCCCTCTGAAGGAATTTTCGGACTGGCAGACCGTCGGAATGGCGGACCTTCGGAATGGGGGTCGCCCGGCCTCATTTATCAACCGTGCGTAGAAAAGGTTCTAAATTCTGTCATAGGAATGAAATTTAGAATGTGTGTAAGTAAAAAAAAATCCGTAATGTGCGGACACCGGTCGTACGCACACTAGTAAGTAATCAGTGATGATAAATCCCACCTGTTTCTAACTACAATGGTTAGGGTCATTTGCATTCAGAAACGCCTCCAATTGACCATATATGGTAGCAACAATCCCTTTAATAATGCATGAATGGATTTCTTTCCCCACACCAAAATCATGGCAAAGAGGGCGGAGAAGAGGAATTTCTCTGATACTGAGATTGAGGTACTTGTAGAATAAGTTGAAACAAACCAAAAAATACAGTTTGGAACACTAAATGCAGGTGTGACCAACAAAAGATAAAATGCTGCGTAGGAGAAAGTAACAACTGCTGTTAATTTTGTTGGGTCAGAGGACAGATCACTGAGAAAAAAAGAAAAAAAACTTGTCTTTTATATGAAGGTAGATTTGTGTCTTTATTCTTCAATCAAAAAATATATTTTCAATAAAAAAAAACTTCACTCAAAGAAAAAAAGTGTTTGAATGCAAAAAATATAGTTGTTATAAATTCCCTTTGTCAGTGAGCAAAGATACCCTAATTAATATGTTAATTGTTAAATATAATTGATGATATTGATATTGTTGATTTAAACAGGTTAATCATTTTAGTCATGCACCTTTAAGTTGAGTTGGAGTCAGGAACAGTACAGGGCAGCTATGTTACGTTCTGGGGGTCCTTAGAGTCAGTGTGTTGAACAATGGGCCTGTCCCAATATGCACACTCGGTCACACTTACATACTTGGGCGCTTGGCGTGCGCGTTCATGAGCTTAGTGTCAGTGCGCAAGTGTGTCCCATTTCTCCAACGACCGAAAGTGCAGCGCGCTTGACCCACACTTTAACCACACTTAAGGTAAGACCGCATTCGAGCGGTATTTGGCCAAGTATAAATCTCACAATGCACCACGGTGAAGTCCGCCGTCACCGGCAGCCACAAGCCCGTTTAGGAAATGCGATTGAATTAATCTCAATAAAATTAAATTAACTTTCTATCTCATAATTTTGACTTTTTAATGTCATATTTTATATTCATCATGCTCTGTTCATGTTCATGTATATTTTTTCGTTTTTTCTTGTTTGTTTTATTTACTTACGGAGTTGGGCTTACATGTTTATGATCTGAATCTTGCGCATAGAGACACTTTTGGAGTAGCCTAGATGAGACTGTGATCCAGCAGCACTGTTTATTAAAACTGTTGCTGTGTGTGTGAGTGTGTCGTAGTTGTGCTACTGTGCGCAATGGCACAGGCTGCACTTGTCAAGTATGTCCTGATTGCTTTTAAATATCCCCCCACACGCATGGCCACTTAATCTATGCTTGCACACTATATGTAAATATACGTTCCGCCGGCAAAACGTCACCAAGTGTGTGCGTAACCAAGCGCACTGAGCCAAGTGTGCAGGAATGGGACAGCCCCAATGTGTATGTGAGTGTGTACTTACCTGCTGCTGAAAAGTTACACATAAAGAACAAGTTGAAATGTAAAAACGGTGTCCTTATTCCCTAACCGGAGTACGCTCACGGGTGAAGAGTCCCAGCACAACAGTAATCCCTATGGTTCTTTAATAATAGTTGAGACTCACAAAAATGCATTTGAACACTGATTTTCTTTGATAGAAGTGAAGTTTTTTTTTATTGAAAATATATTTTTTGATTGAAGCAACCTTTTTTTGAATGAATAATAAAGGGGGACGGCCCTCCATTCCGACACACCTCCATTCCAAACGTCCGCCCGAAACAAACAACAACAAAAAAATTGCTTTGGTGGGCTTAGGCAATGAAGAAAGGAGTTGGTTAAGTTTTAGGGATGAGGGAGTACAGCATTATCTGTATCTGTATCTGTATCTGTTAACCATATGAATTATCTGTATCTGTACTCGGAGTGGGCGGGGCCTAAACCGGAAGTGGGCGGGGTTTAACCCAGAAGTGGGTCGGGTTGTCTTGAAATGGGCGAGGCTTTAACCGGTATGTTATTTTAAGCATGCAATTGATATGGATTGATCAGAAATTGTTATATTTATTGCTGATTAGAAAACTATTTACAGGACAGCATCAGCATTGAACTTCAGATCAATGCGGTTTTGATCATGATAGCAAACAAACTATTCATTTACACAACAAGTTTTGCAACAATGAATACAACACATGTGGTTGCAATTATTAAGTAAAATGTAATGAACAAGAGTTTTCATACTCAACATAACTTTCTTTTTTTATTTTAATTTTTTTTTAATGATCAGTGTGATTTTTAATTTTTAACTTTATTTTATTTCCACACCAGGTGTGTGTGTGTGTGTGTGTGTGTAAGAGAGAGACAGCGACAGCTGAATGTCAGCTACTCTCTCTGTATCACTCATTATTCTGTATCACTGATCATGAGAGAGAGAGGAGGGGGGAGAGAGAGAGTTTGTGTGTGTTTTGTAATAGGCCTATTATTTATACCACTACTATTTTTTTTAAAGAAATACAGAAAGAAAGTGTCAGCTGTTCTGTGTGAGTGATCAGAGCGGGACACAGCAACTCACCTGCATGTGTGTAGGGGAGGGGCTGTAGCCTATCACAGAACGCAGACACAGTCAGCTACCCAATGAGGATTTTCATTCAATCTTTTTTTTTTTTTTCCGAGCACAGATATTGACTCGTATAATACTCGTACTCGGCAAAACTGCTTTATCCGTACCGGATACTCGTTTCAGCCGAGTATCCGGCTCAACTCTATTAAGTTTAGTATAAAGACCATCATTTATCAAACTGGGTGTAAAAGTGCTACTAAATTTTGACGTACGAAAAGCCAAAAATGGCGTACACCCAAAATATTTACACCCTTTTCAGATCTATCGTACGCACAACTCTCCGCAATTTCCATTGATAAATCACACCGGACCCAAGAAAAGTGCGGATGTGAACACACCTCATATCCCGCCCCCCTAAACGGCCCAACACAACCATATATGGTCAATGCAAATCAGCACGTGCATATTAATTAGTCATGTGCGCTCTGGAAATATGTGGAGTGACGTCAGTGGAAGACGGTGAAGACAATGGCCCTCATTTATCAAACTTGCGTACACCAAAAAAATGGGTGTACACCAAATTCACCGCAAGGATCGGCATTTATCAATCTGAGCGTGAGCGTACGGTACGCACAAGAGTGTCTGGCTGCATACCTCCACCGTCAAGCTGCTTCCGGTGCAGGCTCCACGCTCAGGCTGCCTCCACTGTCAGACAGTTAGTGCACGCAAGAAACTTCAAAATAAAATCATGTAGACATTTTTGGAGGAAACGGCTTTGTCGTTGATTTATATATTTAATTAAAAAACAATGTTGTTAACAATGCGAGTCTGTCGGCAACGTTATTGCATTACAATATAGAACGTCTCTGATAACATTAACTGTAAAAATGGGGTATAGACCTAAACTCTGTCCACATAGCGACTAAACTATAGCAAAACATTAAATCCTTATTCCATCTTCATTTAGACAACAAATAACCTGAGCGTCAACTGCTAACCATCGTTATTAACTAATTTACAAATTACAACAGCTCACCCACATAAACATTCAGTCGGTAATTTAATAAATGCTAAAATAAATAGATGTATCCTATTGATAAAGGCGGCTACTACAACGGTAATGCAATCCGTGTTGATGTCATGGTGGAATCAAATGCAAATGAAGAAAATGCTGGACCCCTTTTGGGAACGCAAAAAAGTTTGTTTTTTCCTGTCCTGACAGTGGAGGCAGCCTGAGCGTGGAGCCTGCACCGGAAGCAGCCTGACGGTGGAGGTCTGCAGCCAGACCCTCTCCCAGGTGCAGCTGATCTCCACAGCTGAGTGTTTTTTTTTTTTTTTTCCCCGTCACCGGGACCTGTCAGCGAGAGATCGGGCCGGTGTTTCACATCCCTCCATCAGCCGAACCATGCCAGCGGTGCTGATGGTTATAATAATATGCCTATATGATTTCTCCTCAATCACTTGTGTTTAGTAAACTGCAGGAGCATTTCATGAGGTCGCTGGGTTTCCTGACGTGGTCGGTGACACGTGCGTCTGCAGCCTCCATCCACCGGGATGACGCTTATCAATCACAAAAACTATCAATCTATCAATGTCCAGATATTTAATGTTGCTGCCCTCTCCCTGTTCAACGCGGTAATGTCAGTAAAGTCCCTCTTCTTGGCCGTCTTCTGTGTCTCCATGTCGTAAAAGGGGCAGGGCGACGCCCCTAAAGCAGGAATATATCGGGGCGTGACATTTAAATGGAACTGCCCATTGGTCCGACCTCCCATTGGTTCGACCTCCCGTTACTCCGACAAAATCAACCACAAGTCGGACCAATAGGAGGTCGGACCAATGGGTGGTCCCGTTAGTTCGAACTGTCATCGCTACTTTGTGACAAGCTCACTTCACGGGCGCGAGGCTGCTGCAGCCGCCGCTCCTGCTGACAGACTGAGAGAGGAAAAAAGGTAAATTTCGCTTTGGTTAGGTTCAGGCAATGAAGAAAGGAGTTGGTTAAGTTTAGTAAAAACACCAGGTAGAGGCTAGACAGGCTGGAAGCATAATGAGCGTTATGTGTTATTAATATGAAGTGCGTGTTTTGCACATGATCCGTTTGATCCCAGAAAGGAACTGGTTACGGGTACCCCAACTTTGAGTAGTTTTTTAGGGGGTTTCCCACTGGAGTTGAATTTAAACATTTTATTACATGATATTACACACCTTCCTAAACACAGTGGTGAAGAAATGTGTTGGTAATGATTTACTTCCTAGATTTTCATAGGTTTCCAATGGAGAATAATGTGGAAAAATGCAATGCTGAGGTCAAAGACCCTTAAAGGTCACCAGAGGTCAGCCGCCAAAGTGGTTCCACGTCTGAAATCAAACCTTGGGGTATGTAGATGAAATGCTTAAAGTTTCATGCTTTTAGTCATAAAATGCACAATTAGTTTGCTTATCTGCCCCACTAAATGGCTTTGGTCTAGTAACTGTCAGAGCAAAACAACACTTTTAATATAAGGCTAAAACACCACCCCTCACAATGAAGCAGTATTGGTATATTGTACATTTTCTGAATCCTTGGAGTCCTGTGAGTATTCTAGTGCTGGTATTTTGTGTCTCTGACATTCCTTGATGTCACAGGACCAAAGGAAAAAGTATGTGATTTTGGCAGAAATTGTGGAAAAATGTGTGTGATTAAAAGTTTGAAGAGCTCCGGTGACCACTGTAAGTGTCACAAATATTCACAAAAGGGCTTGAATGAAATTAGAATGTCCCCTTTAAAATGATATCAAACACAATATTTTAAAGCACTGACAAATATCCTGAACTTCAGTCTAAACCAAGATATGTACTAGCGTCTAAAATGCATAGGGGGAAGTTAACTTCAACAGGTGATAACTGAAATTAAGTTGTGACTCAGGAAGGGTTATCATACCAAAATATCATCTACAGACATGGATGTTTGCAAAAAATTATTAGTAACCTTTGCCACATTGAGTGGTACTGATAAGTGAAATTCTGGCCTCTGGCCCATGGACTAAATGCAGTCACACAGCAGTGAGGAAGAGGAAGCTGCCATCAGCTGCTGTACTTCTACTATCAGTCCACTAGATGGCGTCATGAAGCTGCAGCCCAGCAACATGATCCATGGACCACTGTTTCCATCCACTGACACACACAAGGACTGAGATCCACTGAGTTGATGTGACACAGTCTCTGTGTGGACAGCGTCCCTGTAGAAAACCACTGGATCAAACAAGCTACAGCTTTTTTCATTTTTCTAATCTGTCATTATGAATCATCATCCTACCTGGTATGTTTTTACCCATCCGTGGTTTTTAATCTGAAATGGAACCAAATTTAGCTAAAGGTGCAGCCTGGGGTTTATAGTACTCATTGGGATACTGAATGTCATATGGGCCGACTAAAAGTAACAAAATAAACCACTAGACAATGCATTTGCTGTAAACACGTCATCTGTTTTCTTTTGGTTTTAAATAAACTGCAACAGCAATGTGCAACAACAACTTGAAGTGCAACGACAACAATTAGGGGTTTTTGTAATTATGCAGGAATTCTCTAGGGATTGACAGAAGTTACGCACTATAGATTTAAAAAACGTTATTGCTTTTGGGGCCCCGAGTGGATATGAGGCCCTAGTCTTTGGCTGGCTGAGTGGAGCTGCACACAAATAACCACTCTGTTCAACTACTGACCATCGACTAACTCTGCTTCTGCTCTTCTACCGACAACATCCACTGTCTGTCCAGACTTTACAGTTACAGCTCTACCTCAGCTACAGTAACATTATAATAACACAACAACAACACAACGACAAGTTGAAGAGCAGAAAACTCAGGTAACAACAGGTGTTAATGAGGAAAACATTCACAAGTGTTCACCTTACCTTCACAGGAGAAAATAAACTGCGACACAACTGCTAGTTCTTCTTCTTTTGTGTTTTATGGCAGTTTGTTCCCATTTCAGGGAACAACCGTTAGTTCAAAGGTGAAAGTGGGGGAGGGGTGGTCACATGATGATGAGAGACGTGTCGATAGCAGCACCGCACGTTACGTTACCTGAAAAAAGATCGAACATGTTAATGTCTCTGATTAGAAGATCATAAAACAGCTTGAATTTTCAATGCTTTAAATACTTGAGGCACAGCTTTGCTGTGATTTCAATCAAGGTGCCATTTATTCTGTTTTGGAAAAGTGGACGTAAACTGTGAAACTACTGGACATTATTCTTTGTTATGAATGATGGGTCTAAAATAGTCAAATAGCAATGTCATGTGGTGGCCTCTTGGGCATTTGGAATGCAGTGTTTTGATTTTCAGTAGGCTTTTAATCTGACCATCCAATATTTTTTGGGATACATTATTTTCAGAAAAAAGAATTTGTCAAGCAGGCTGAAAAGGCCACTGTGAAAAACACAGAGAAGCCTGTGCGCTGGAGGAAGAGGGACAAGTTTGGACGCTTAATATCTGAGATGCGTCCATCTGCAGGAGGTTAGTAGCTCTATAGTTAAAGAAGTCAGGCAGTGTGATGGGCAAAGTGTTGACATCTCTGAACTTGACAGTAACAAAGAACTCTACATGAACTGCAGCATCAACTACACTCTAAGGTAACTTCATCTTATTGAAATGACCATGATGTTATGTCTAGCACGATCCAGATCATCAACAAGATCAAAAACCAAGGACACTGCTCAAGATGAGGCCACCTCTTCAACAGAAGGTAAATAAAGTTATTTACATAAATTGAAATACCTTAAATATATGGGGACAGCTGGCTAGTGTGAAAAGGGAATAAGATGTATTTGTTCTTAAAACTTCAGAGTGCTAGTGTAAAAATGGCTTTACTTTTTTAAGAAAAAAATGACTTGATATGCCAAAATTCTAAATGCAGCTACCCAACCATGCTTTCATGTGTGATTTTGCACTACATTTTTTCTCTATATTTGTCTGTTTGTCACATCAAAACTACCCTGTCAATCTGTTGTTTTTTTTGTATTAGTTTTATGACGGACTGGATGGGCAGCCTGCAGACCGGACACAGCTTGTTCCTCTTCTTCAGCTTCCTGGCGCAGACGTAGCAGGACATCAGGTGGCAGATGAGACACGGGTCCAGGCAAGAGTCCGGCAGCCGCCACTCCGCCGACGTGCTGCGCTCCGGCTCGGGGACCGCGGTGGCGGTGGCGGTGGTGGGAGGAGGAGGAGCAGGAGCCAGAGGAGGAGGCAGTGGAGACGAAGCAGTGGGGGATGATGGGAGAAGCTCCTGGGAGTCGAGGGAGGAGGAGGAGGAGAAGGACGACGGCTGGGATGACGAGCACATGGCGGCACGGTGGCACAGTGGTTAGCACTGTTGCCTCACAGCAAGAAGGTCCTGGGTTCGAATCCCGGGCCGCCCAGGGCCTTTCTGTGTGGAGTTTGCATGTTCTCCCCGTGTCTGCGTGGGTTTCCTCCGGGTGCTCCGGTTTCCCCCACCACTAAAAACATGTCGGCTAGGTTAATCCTCCAGTCAGTGCCCCTGACCAAAGGCACTGGCTCATAATCTGGAGTTGGTCCCCGGGCGCTGCACCGCGGCTGCCCACTGCTCCTCAGGGATGGGTTAAATGCAGAGAAAGAATTTCACTGTACTAGCTGTATATGTGACTAATAAAGTACCTTTACCTTTACCACATGAGTAGTGTTGTGTCGTTCGCGAGTGATTCGTTCGAAGGAACGAATTTTTTAAGTGAACGTACTAGAATCACTTCCTGACCTGATTCATTCCTTTCTCAGTTCAGTAGTTGAGCTCAGCAGCGAGCCTGCAGGCCGACAGTGGAACTGTGTGGTCTGTGAATCACTGACTGACCTGCCAATCTGGTGGCGGAGACTCTCATTGCGAGGGAACGGTGCATGTTCAGTGATGCGTTCACTGACAGTCGGGGCTGAGGGCTCCAGTTCACTCACTGCGCGCGTGGTTCACTGCATGTACTGGGGACTGAGGCCGCCCATTCACTCCATGTCGTTCGCAAACGTACTGACAGGGTGATTCACGTTCGCGCTGCCACTCACTCACTCATTACCTGCGAACCTACTGCGCACACAGAGAACTGCTGCTGAGGACGTGATTCAGGTTCGCGCTGCCACTCACTCACTCATGATTCGCGAACCTACTGCACACACAGAACTGCCGCTGGGGAAGCTGTTACTCACTCACTGGTGATTTGCGAACCTGCACCAGAGAACTGCTGCTGCAGACGTGATTCAGGTTCACGTACTGTGCTGAATGTAGCGCTGTGTCACTCACTGCCTGGTGTACTGCATGCACAGAGCTGTGTAGCATCATGTTAAGTGAATGTACTGTGCACAGAGGACTCGCGTTCACCGTGTAGTAATATTTGCTGCTTCTCCCACGAATGTCTGTACTGTACTGTACTGTACTACGCACGCCCCCCCCTTTTTTTTTTGCACCGGCGACGACGACCGTAACGTCTGACGGGGGGGGGGGGGTAGTGATTCGGTGAACAATTTTTTTTTTTTTTTTTTTATACTTTCTTTTTTCTTACAAACATGAGGTATACAAACATTCTGTCACATTGAATAATACTCATAGGTACCCGCCACAGGGTGATAAACATAATCTACGACAATTTCAGCCGTCGCACTCGGCTAGGTATGTAACCCATTTCGCCCAGTAGTCTTTCCCCTTTTCCTTCTGTAATCTCAAAATTAAAGTTATACTTTCCATACTGTATATATCTTTTATTATATTTTTCCATAGGTTCAGGGTGGGAGGTTCTCTAAGAAGCCAGGTTATTGCTTTTTTACTTGCTGCCATGAGGATCTTTAATAAATATCTATCCCTGTTATGCAGATCCTTTGATATATTCCCCAAATAAAATGAAACACAAGTGAAGTCAATATCAAATCCCAGAATCCTCTTTGTTGTGGCTTGTACTTGGGTCCAGAAAGGTTGCAAGGCAGGGCAGGTCCAAAAAATATGAGTGTGGTCCGCCATTAATTGTCCACATTGTCTCCAGCATTGGGTCTGGTGTCCTGTTTGTTTTGATTTTATTCTGGGGGTTATGAAAAACCTCACCAAGTTCTTCCAGCAGAAGCTTCTCCAACACTGTGAGTTTGTGGTCGACATCTGGGTGTGTATTATGGCAGTCCATTCCTCTGGGGAGATTACAATTTCCAACTCTCTTTCCCATTTTTGCTTTATATAATCTGTTGAGTGGGTCTTCATCAATGAAATACTTGAGTACAGATTCCCAATAATTCGTCGGGAGGACTTTGAGTTATAAGCTCTCATGAACATTTGTGTAACCCCAGATTGTTCTTCTGTACCCTGTCCTTTCACCACACTTTGATAATAGTGTTGTATTTGTGTGTGTCTATACAAATCCTGTCTTTCTAGACCATATTTTCCAGATATAGACTGAAAGTCCATTAATTTCCCATCCTTCACTAATGAGGAGTATGATGTAATTCCATACCTTATCCACTGTCTGTATTTTGAATCTAAGGATGCTGGCTTAAAATCTGGGTCGTATGCTGGCCACCTCAATATTATTATTTCTTTTTGGATCTGAAATTTCTTCACAAAGTCTAGCCACACATTCAGTGAAAAACAAACCCATTGATTCTGGAGATCAGGTAAGTCCTTAATAACAGAAGGGCAGCCCAACAAAGATTGTACAGGTCTACTTGATATTGATAATTATAATTACAATATCTTTCCAGTTGGCTTCATACTCGGGGTTACACCAAAGAATCAAAGGTCTTAATTGTGCTGCTACATAAAAATCCCTCAAGCATGGTAGAGCCATCCCCCCCTCTTCCCTCGGCAGCTGCAATGTATTGTATCTTATTCGTGGTTTTTTCCCTTCCCATATAAATCTTGAAATTTGCTTATCCCATACTTTAAACTGTGAGTCGGGAATTTTAACTGGTAACTAGAAAAAGCATTTCCAAGAATGGAAATGGTGTGACTGCTGATAGCAACTGAACGCTGTTGCAGAATTAGCAAATAGTGCAAGCAGTGATCACCATACAAATGTTTGACCAAGGTCGGAATCAAACCCACAACCTCATGGTCATTAGACTTCCACTCTGCCTCTAGGCCACAGTGCACACACAGTTGCAGAGACTGTTGTCTGTTAATGATCTGCACACTGTCAACATCAAGAAAGCTTGAGAGTCAAGCTTGAATGACTTAGAATGAAAATTTCTGTGAATTTCAGGCTGAGAGCAGCAGTTTCAACATGAAGCAAGTTATCAGAAGTCAACAGAGGACAACTGGGAAAATAATTCACTATAATTGTTGTTGAGGCAAGATTTGAACCAGCAAGCTTCAGGTCTCCAGACCAGCAAGCTAACCACTAGGCTACAGACAGAGACAGTATGTGAGGGGTAAAGAAAACCTTTGATAAGAGGATCACTGGCTTCTGCTTAAAAAAAAAAGTAAGGAATCGAACCCAAGACCTCATGATCAATAAACCTTTACTCTGCCACTTCGCCACAGAGAGCACAGACATAAGCATGTTTCAGACAGAGTTGTGGAGAATTCTCAGCATTGGGCTGAATGAGAGCAGAGAGCTCCCTGGCTGCATTTAAAAAATATTTAAAATTATTATCTAAGTCTCTTTGCATTTTTGACCAGAATTTTAGCCAGAAGACAAGTGTGGCTACAAAACTGGAGAAAATAATTTGTCTAGAGTTTAATTTGCAGAAAAAGTTAAATATTTGAAAAAGTATAAATAGTTAAAAAGAGAAAAGTAATGCCGATAAAGTTGAAAAAAAGCTGCACGTTTTGATATATGAATTGTTGAAATAGCACAACACCTAACACACTAACCATATGGCCACAGAGAACCTGAGTTACAATGAGCTTTATACTATGAGGAATCAAAGACTGTCCAATGACAGCTGAATAATTGGAATCAAAAGTCAAGCAATGAAGTGAAAAGACTGAGGCAGGAATCGAACCCATGACCATATGATCACTAAACCTTTACTCTGCCACTCAGCTACAGAGAGCACACTGCTTTCATAACTGTTGTCATTCATTGTAATGTGATGATGTGCTGCAAACTGGTATGAGTAATCAAGGAGATAACAAACACCTGTAACCAATTGAAGGCAGGGGAGGAGAGCAGAATTCAACATAACAATACAAGAGTTCTTCCCTTGGATTCGAACCAGTGACCTTAGGGTTGGCAAGCATCCACCCTAACCCCTACACTACAGTGTAGTTGTGAAGAAGAGAGGTTGAGACTTTGATGAATGTGAGATTTTTCAATGATGCTTAAAATAAAAATAAATGAGTATACATTAGCCACACCAAGTAAGGAGAGGACTTTTTTGTGACCTGTGACTATTTTTTGGTGAATTAAAATGAATTAAAAAGCACTTAACAGCAAGTTACAAAGTTGAGCTCCTTCTCCTGCTGATGTGAAAAAAATGCATTGAGCTGAATGGGAGCAGAGAGCTCCCTGGCTGCATTTAAAAAATATTTAAAATTATTATCTAAGTCTCTTTGCATTTTTGACCAGAATTTTAGCCAGAAGACAAGTGTGGCTACAAAACTGGAGAAAATAATTTGTCTAGAGTTTAATTTGTGGCCGTGCTGACAGTTTAGCCAGAAAAACTCTAGAATGTTTTTTTGCCTCTCTCCACTCTGACACCACTCTGGCTCTGCTCGTTAGACGCAACACACACACATTATAAAGCTGAAAAAAATCAGAAAAAGTTAAATATTTGAAAAAGTATAAATAGTTAAAAAGAGAAAAGTAATGCAGATAAAGTTCAAAAAAAGCTGCACGTTTTGATATATGAATTGTTGAAATAGCACAAAGTATGAAGGACTAGAAGAAGACCGTAAAAAGGCGGAAGAAAATGGCCAAACAGAAGAACAATAGTGTGACTGCTTCAGCAGTCACACTAATTATAGCTGCTGCGCAGCGATGGGTCGGGTCCGGGCTACTTTTGGGCAAATTTAGGCAATTCTGAGCAACAAACAGGAGAATAGGAAGACAAGACAGTTGACCTTATAATGTTCAATTTGCACCAGTTGAGGATTGAACCCACAACCTCTGGAACCAAAGACCGGTGACTATCGCACTGAGCTAATTGACAAGTGGCATTCAACAGTGGCTTCACAAATTGAGTAAGCCATTCACTGTCGTGTAGGCAGATTTGAAACCACAGTAAAAAGAAAAATCAGTTTTTGAGGTAAAATAATGATATGTATTTGTCAAACATCTACTATGAATCTAAGATGTTAGGAGCCTTCGCACATGGTCCAGTCCAAGCTATTTGGATTTTTAAATTTAGAGGCTTGCTGTGATGCCACCATTAGGACAATTGTCTTGTGTTTCGTGTTGAGGACATCTGACATTATGATCTGTCATCATCATCATCATCGCCTTTGCTGGGTCTCGAACCCACAGCCTCTGACACCAAGAACCAGCTCCTAACTCGCTGAGCTAATTGGGTGGTAGTGAGACCTGCTGTGTAGCTTCATTTATCCACTCAGGTGAGTCAGTGCCCGGGCAGCTGTTGTCAAGGCAGATTTCAAAAAGTCAGAAATTCTATTATCTAAACAAAAATCTGTTAATACATAAATTGCATCTAGACAGCAAAACAGCTTGAAGACATGTGACATTTTGATCTGTCATCGTCATCATCACCCTAGCTGGGTCTCGAACTCACAATCTCTGACACCAAGAACTAGCTCCTAACACGCTGAGCTAATTGGCTGGTAGTGAGACCTGCTGTGTAGCTTCATTTATCCACTCAGGTGAGTCAGTGCCCGGGCAGCTGTTGTGATGGAATGGTCAAAAGTCAGAAATTCAGTCATCTAAACAAAAATCTGATAATACATAAATTGCATCTTGACAGCATGGAAATGTTGGTGATTTGTTTTTAATGATAAGTGTTCTGCTTCATAAGAGAAAATCTGATGTTTAAAAATTCCACACTCACATTGACTGCAGTTGTTCCCATGAGAGCAGAATTCAAAATGTTCTCAAAAATTCAGTTTTTGAATTAAAATTCTGATATTTGCTAAACTTCATCAACCATGACTCCAAAATATTGTCATTTTTTTTCAGGAAGTTTGAAAATGTATTTAGCAAGAATTTGATGGTATATGTTTACAGTACTGTTTACAGTCAAACGTTTTCATGCACTGTAGGCTCAATTTTTGCTTAATCAAAAATCCGAGAAACAAGTTTTGTGGAGGACGGTCTGGAGATGCTCTGTAGCAAGTTTGGTGTCAATTGAGCAAAAATTGTGGGAGGAGATACATTTTAAAAGTTTTACAGTTATTGAAAAAAACAGAGTGATGGACTTCATAATTTGTAATAAGTTTAAGTGGACAAAAGTTTCAGCAGTATTGAGGCTACATTGTGGTGAAGTTTCAACACTGTAGCATCTACCGTTGGTTTGGTAGGAATTTTTAAAGTTTTTAAATTTAAACGCTTATTGTCCTTGGAGTTGAGTGAATCTGGCATGGGACTGAACCTTTGTGCAAAGTTTGGTGAGTTTTCGCCCATGGGAAGTATGACTTCCTTGAAAGAAGGAGGAAGAAGAAGGAGAAGGAGAAGAAGAAGAAGAAGAAGAAGAAGAAGAAGAATTTTTGATTTTTACAACCACACTTTATTTACCAATCACAGGACATTATCAGCTGTTCCTTCTACCCAACTACAGACTCATCTATTTATTTACAACCCACACCAATAAACACACATACATACACACATACATACATAAACACAAACAACCCCAAATCAATCAATCAATCAACCCATAAATAAATAAATAAATAACTAAATAGATACTCTGTCAGGTTTTCAGCACACTGGTAAAAGCAAGTTCATTGTTTGACACAGCACACAGGACATTGTTGTGACACCAAATATCAGAGAAGCTTCCCAGGTCTCCCATCAATCTATAAAATGCGAACTCCAGTCTGATCCTACAGCGGACGTTAGAGCGCCACACTGTGGACGCCTCTACACCTGCCTGGTCTTCCATTTTATTTCTCCTGGAGATGTAGATTGCCATTTTCGCCTCCCCCACGATAAAATTCAACAGCTGCCACATTGCCCTATTTTCTTTTCTATATCCCGCCCCATAAATAAACACTGCAGTTGTAAAAGTCTGATTAAAAAGGCTAAAAACACTTGTCAATAGAGTAAAAAACGCAGAGAGCCGGCCACACTCGCTAAAAATGTGGAACGCCGTCTCCCTCACTCCACAAAAAGGGCACTGGTTGGACACATTAGCGTTAAGAACAGATGTAAAAGAATTGGACGCAATAGCCCCATGGAGAACCCTCCACTGTAGGTCTCCAGTCCTCTTTTTCAGGGGGGGCTTGTACAGGACTCTCCACTGCGGAGACGCCCCTCCAAACCTGTCAGCCCATGCACATGGTGCTCTGCCCCCCAAAGTTTTCTTATTTAGAGCTTGCACACAAGCTCTGTAAAGAGTCTTTCTATGGACTGTGTGCAGGCTGAAGGCGGCCCCTCTCACCAGAGGACCCTCCTGATCAGTCTGTGGGCTGAGCTGGATCCCAGGGGGGGGGTCTGTAGGGTCCGGCTCCTCCCCTCTGCCAAATTCCCTAAGGAGCTGTTTCTCTGTCAGTGTCAGCTTTTCCCTCCAGAGCTGCAACAACCTCTGGACCATCCTGCGGGACTGGAGGCCCAGCACACGCCCCACGCTCTCCGAGTCCATCAGGGCGGGCCCTGCGGCGTGGACCAAGCTCTGCAGGTCCACCGTCCTGGCCCGGCGCAGCGCCGCCGTCAGCCCAGGCGTAGCTGCACTGGAGATGTCCAGCCTGGCTCCATGAATCAGCGGCTCTTTCAGTAGCCAAAACAGAGAGCTGGAGCTTTCTTTTTTCCCTGCTGCTCTTAAAGAAAGCCCACACCTTAAAAATACTCTGATAAAAAGGAGGAACCCCGTTAAAATTTAGAAATTTAAAATCAGTAAAAAACAGAGCAGCATCCAGTCCCAGATTACTCACCCCTCTGAAGATGCCGCTGGCCACACCCCTCCACACCAAGTCTGCTGGACCAGCTATGTACCTCTGAAGGAACAGCAGCCTAAACGCTGCCGTCCTGCTGGCCAGGTGGATGAGGCCCTGCCCCCCCTCCTCTCTCGGTAAAAACAACACCCCCTGTGGTACCCAATGTAAGCCGTCCCAAAAAAAATTTACAATTTTCTCCTGGATCCTTGTTAAGAGCCCACTGGGCGGGTCCAGGCAGGCCAGGCGGTGCCACAGTAGAGATGCACACAGGTTGTTTAAAACCAGGACTCTTCCTCTGTAGGACATCTGTGGCAGTAGCCACTTCCATTTCTTCATCTTGTCACAGATTTTCTCCTCTACTCCCTCCCAATTTTTTTGTTCCATGGCCTTACCTCCAAGGAAGACGCCGAGGTATTTTAAGCCCTCCCTCTTCCAGACCAGGTTCTGGGGGAGTGTTGGGAGGCCATTAGGCCACTTCCCAACTGCAACTGCCTCGCTTTTATACCAATTTACTCTTGCAGCGGACAGGCTTCTGTACTTGTCCGTCAACTCGATTAAACTGTTGACATCATCTTGATTTTTAACTGCCACGATAAGGTCATCTGCGTAAGCAGATAAAACAATGTTGCTGCTAAAACCTGGTAAAAACAGTCCTTCAACACTGCTGCGTATCCTTGAGAGGAGGGGTTCAAGGAAGAAGAAGAAGAAGAAGAAGAAGAAGAAGAAGAAGAAGAAGAAGAAGAAGAAGAAGAAGAAGAAGAAGAAGAAGAAGAAGAAGAAGAAGAAGAAGAAGAAGAATACAATAGTGTCCCGGCAGCGACCCTAATGATTGAAATAAATATAGTAAACGAGGTAGGATATTCATTTTGGTGGTCATTATTCGGCTGCCGAAGTCAAGAGGAAGTGAGCCCCACCTATCAAAATCGTCACCTATCTTTTTGTTAACAACTGTATAATTCTCATTGTAGAGGTGAGTTGTATCCTTTGTCAGTTTCACTCCCAAATATTTTATACTTGTAGAGTTCCATTTGAAGTTGTATCTGTTTGCAAGATCCTGCGGGGGGTTAAAATTAAAGACCAGAGCTTGGGTTTTCTCTATATTGAGGGTATAACCTGAAAGTGTGCCATACATTGTTAGGAGATCCATAAGGAATGGTACACTTGACGCTGGTGTTTTCAAAGCTACCAGGACATCGTCCGCGTACAGACATATTTTATGTTCTGTACCTCCTATTGTGATGCCTTCAAGGGCTGTCTCCTGCCTAATTAGTTGGGCTAATGGTTCTATAAACAAATTAAAAAGTCCTGGGCTAGCAGGACAGCCCTGGCGACATCCTCGTTGTAGGTGTATAGTCTTGGACAAATGACCATTTATCTTAATTCTAGCTGTTGGTAATGTATATAATGTTTTAATACACTGTATACATTTTTTACAGAAACCAAATTTTTCCATTACCTGGTAGAGGTACTCCCACCCCACCGAGTCGAACGCTTTTTCAGCGTCGAGACTCACCAGGATGGCGCTAGTCCTTTCGTGTTTTATTTGTTCTATTATATGAAGGCACCTCCTTATGTTATCCTGGGTCCGTCTGTTACTTATAAAGCCGGTTTGGTCTTCATTTATTATTAATGGTAGCACCTTCTCCATCCTTTTAGTCAATATGGAAGCGTATAATTTGTAATCTTGATTTAGCACGCTAATTGGCCTGTATCCACTGCATTTTTTTCTGTCTTTGCCTTCTTTTGGGATTATAGATATAATGGCTTCTCTCCAGGATGGAGGCAAAACTCCCTCTTTTAGGACATAATTAAAACATTCACAAAGTAGAGGAGTTATTTGATCTCTAAAAGACTTATACCACTCACCAGGGAACCCGTCGGTACCTGGCGATTTCCCTGCTTTCAGGCCAGAGATTGCTTTGTCAACTTCCTCAGTAGTTATTTCTTTTGTGAGATCATCATTATGTAGTTTTCCAATAGAAGGAAGATCTAGCTGATTTAAGAACTGTTCCACAGTATGTGCCTCTGCTCTATCTGGCTGTGTGTACAGGGATTCATAATATGTCTCAAACGCTTTTTGAATGCCATCTAGAGTGCAGGTTGTTTTATTAGAGTTGGGGTCTCTTATTTCATGAATAGTGTTTTCAGCTCGTTGTTTGCGTAGCCTCCAAGCTAACAGTTTTGTTGCTTTTGAACCTGTCTCATAATATTTTTGCCTCAAAAACCGGAGCTTTTTCTCTAACTCTTCACTGTGAATTTTATCTATTTCCTGCTTAACAGGTCTCATCTGTTGCAGTAGGAGGGGGAGTTTTCTGCTTACTATGCAACTGCTCTAATTCTAGGAGTTTATTTTGCAGGTCAATCAGTCTTTGGGCTTTTGCCTTCTTCATGAAGGCAGTAGTTGAAATAATTTTACCTCTGAGGACAGCTTTTGCAGCGTCCCACAGTGTCACAGCATTCACCTGCCCATTGTTATTATTTTCCAAGTATGTTTGTAATTCTCCTTTAATAGTTGTTTTAAATCCTGGGTCATTTAGCAAACTTGTGTTTAATCTCCATAACGTATTTTTGCGTTTGCTATCCACGTGTAATTTTAAGTACAAGCTAGAATGGTCTGACAGGTCTCTTGTGCCCATCCTACATTCCTTTACTCTATGTTTTTCAGAGTTATACATAAAAAAAGTAATCTATTCTGGAGTGTACATTATGGCGTGCAGAATAGAAAGTGTATTGTCGATCTTGTTTATGGAGATCGCGCCATATATCTATCAATCCTAAATCCTGTAGTCTTTTCTTTACCCATGTTTCTAAGTTTTTTTTTTTTCTTCTTTGGTTAGTTGTGTCTAGTTTTGGGTTAAGTATCATATTTAAATCCCCTGCACAAATGAGAACACCAAAAGTTTCACATATAATTAAATCAAAGATTTTCTTGAAGAAAGCCTTATTGCTACCAGGAGGGGCATATATATTAAGTAGGGTCACCTCTTTGTGGTCCAATTTACCCTTGACCAATATAAATCTTCCCTCCTTATCCTTAATCTCTGATATAAATTCAAAGTTAACTGAGTTTGAAATCAAAATTGCAACCCCACGTTTGCGACCTCTTTTGTAAGAGGAATAAAATGTATTTCTGAATCCCATCTTTTTTAGCTTTTCATGTTCAGAAGACTGTAAGTGTGTTTCTTGCCAGAATACAATTTGTGATTTCTCCTTTTTAGCCTTAGCTATCATCTTTGCCCTCTTAATAGGGCTGGTGAGCCCATTTACATTGAGTGGGACAACATGAAATTCTCTTTCACCCATAATCTACAATTGTGAAGCATCTCAGTTCCTGTGGCAATAACCTCTTGGACCTCAGAACATAATAACAATGTAACACAACAGAAAAGTATGAACAAACATAACTATAATGCAGGTTAAATGAGTGTGCTTCCAACTTGGAGGTTCAGACTAATCCAACCTCTGAGGTGGGGGTGTGTTCCAACCACTGGGTGGGGCCCCTGACTAGTACAACTAGTAGTTCGCTGGTGGCTTGCTCCGTATTTACCGGTGTTTTATTAGACAGAGTTTGTAACATTAGGGTCCGTTATTATGTCCCAAAGATCAAAACGTAATGAAGTATATTCCAGCTGCAGTTGAGCAGCACAAACGCTATGGTTCGAGTGGGAGTATTCAAAACTTATAAGTCTCAACGGGACCGAGCCTGTGTATCACCAACCTAATCAATCATTAATTTTGAGGCGTTAACTTACGTATCCCCGTTTTGCAGTCAAAAAACAAAAACAAAATCCAAGGACCGATGCGGGCCAGAGAGGGAATAAAGCAGCCAAGCTCCCTCTCTCAGTCGCCAGCGGGTGTAGTATCCTCCTCTCCGGTGCGCCGCTGAAATCCCCGCAGTCTCTCGCGGATGCTTCGTTGGAATTTTCCCGGGTCGTGGCGGGGGTCCTTCACGTTCTCCCACGGTAGCTGAGGGTTGTCCGGCGTCTTCTTGGTCAGTCGGGTGTGGGGCACTGCAATCCCTCTGGCACGTAGACCCTCCGCTGCTTGTTCAGCACTGTGATATGTAACAGGCCCATCTTTAAGGAATACTCGCATCCTTGTTAACGGAGTCTGAAAGCGGATTCCTTTTTCTTTAAGTGTCTTCTTTATTATCGTGTATTCCTTTCGTTTTAACAGCACTTCAGTTGCGTAGTCATGGTCAAAGGACAGCCGTTTGCCTTCAAAAGTGATAGGCTTCTTCCAGGCGGCACGAATAACGTTTTCCTTAGTTGTGAATTTCAGGAATTTTATGACTATGGATCTTGGAGTAGCATTGTCCGGGGGCCTCGCGCCCAGGGCTCTATGCGCCCGCTCAATCGGGTCGCACTTAACAAACTTCCAGTAATCCTGAGAACACACGCTGTTAGGACGACATCAATGTGTGTGTGTGTCAAGGGCTCCAGACTAGCTTTTTTGACCACCGTCCCGAAATATATATGGAACCGTCCCGAAGTGAATGTATGTCGTCCCCAAAAAAATGTATGTCCCAATAAGGTAACACTTTACAATAAGGTACACAAAATTAGAGTAGTTAATGAGGAACTAATGAAGAACTAATGAGGAACTAATGAGTAGTTAGTGAGGAATTGAGGTACACAAAATTACAGTAGTTACTGAGGAACTACTGATTAATTAACTATTAGTTAATGGTCAGTTCTTCAGGAACCCCTGATCAAATTTCAGAGGAGTAGTTACTGAGGAACTAATGAGTATGATCAGTTCTTCATTAACTCATTGTGACCAGGGCAGCTCTATACCCCTGACAATGCGACAACACCACTCTGGGAATTTCACCCAGAGAATACTACACAGGTTCTTTGGTTTAAAGCACGAAGGAGCAGAGAGGTGAGTTTCTAGTTTTGCAAAAATATTCAAGTTTTATTTAGACAAAATTCACATTTGTAACGTGCCAACTTGGCTTAAAAATCTCACTAGGAAAATATACTCTCTACTAAAAGTCACTATACTGGAGCATTTACCAACAAGATGGGTGGTATCAGGGAGGCCAACAGGAGTGGGGGAGTGAGGGGAAGATGGACCACCACCACCAGGTACCAGAAGGGGGGGGTTACACACACATACACTGCAAAGCAAGAAGACAGAGATTAGAACACAACAAAGTATTAAACATGCAAATAAAACTCAGAGAGTGGGGAAACCCTCCACCTAGTGAGCCACCACCTGTAAGCCTATGACCAACCCGCCTGTACTGGCATTAAAGGACTCCAGAATAAGATATAAACTCAATGTTGGTTTACAAAAGAAAAGAAACAAACAAAACTTAGGTTTTAACCTAATAGCTACAACAAATTATAAGGAAACACTTAAAGCTATGGTCTACGTTTTGAAAGAGGATGAGAAAAATTTGAAAAAAGCACCTCTCACACACCCCCGCCCCTCCCCTCTGAGCTCGTATGGCCCGCCCCTCGGGACCTCCTCGCGACACGCCCCCCCCCCCCCTCCCCTCACAGAGCAGAGCGGAGCAGGCAACAAGCCTGCTGCCTGCAGAAACCAAACGCGGCTTTGAATGCGGAGTAAAATGTCATATTCACAGTAACAACTTCCACAATAAAACCAAAGATTACCTGTTCAACATAAACTCAGCACCGCCGCTGCAGCCTGACCGGGTCTCTCTGCACCGCGGCGCCGCGGAGCTCCAGCCCCGACTCTTCCTGCTCCTCTCCCCCACACACAGGACCCTGTCCTGGGTCACCCAGCGCAAAGAGTCTCCCTGTAGCATGAGGCTGTGCTCGGCGCTAGCCCACTAATACCGCCTCATTACCGGCAGCTGGTGCACAGCGGCGGCATTGGGGCTGGCGCCGCCGCTGTGCACCAGCTGCCGGTAACGAGGTGGTGTCAGTACCGTCGTCGCCGTCCCCGGCAACGGGACCGCGGCGACGCTAGTACGAGCAGCGCCGCCATTAGCAACCATTAGCACAGCCTCATGCTACAGGGAGACTCCTCGCGCTGGGTGACCGGCCACAGGGTGCTGTGTCTGGGGAAGAGGAGCAGAAAGACCGGGGCCTGGAGCTCCGCGGCGCCGCAGTGCAGAGAGACCCGCTCAGGCTGCGGCTGGAAGCAGCTGTGTGTCGGGGAGAGGAGGAAGACCAGGAGCTCAGCAGGGCCACGGTGTGCAGGGTGCAGAGCACCCCGGTCAGGCCCATTGGTCAATTTCTATGCAGGCCCACGGCTGATAGACTGAATGAATTTTTTTGGTTCTTTTTGCTATTTATATTATGTATATCGGACCACAGGACCATAATCGCTGTATAAACGACACACATGATGAGTGCTGCACCAAACGAGGAAGGGAACACGGTGACCAGCAGCTTAAGTGCTCAGTCCTGCACCTGTACAAATGTAAGGAAAGTGCTAAGTGCATATGCCAGAACTTACTTCTAACAAAAAGAGGAGAAGCATACCTTAACTAAACATTGCCATTCGTGGCAGTGCAGGATCAGGAGAGAGTGAGGAGAACCTACAGCTGGCTGTCTGCAGCTACATTTGAAGATGACCAGGAAGTGATCTAGCCTCAGCTGTTAGGAATCGGTACTGATTGGAGGGGCGTGGCCGTGGGCGAGCTGCCAGTGGAAGGAGGGGGAGCTCTCCCTATCACAATCATGATCAAATTTCATAGAAAGTTAATCACAACTTGATGATTAGTGAACTAGTTACTTCATCAGTACAGAATCATTACTCAATAACCTGTCCAGTAGTTAACCTTTATGACCTAAAGTGACACATAATGAGTGGTTTTTCATTTCTTCATCTTTACATTAGTAGTTCCTTAAAAAAAAATCACAGACAGGAGGATTCTTGAGAAGATTTTATTCATTAATTTCAGACCACATACACATTAATATGACCATCCATGTTGCCTTCGAAATAAATATGATAGTTTGTCACATGTTTGGTAGGCTAAATGAATGTGTCATGGGGCTGTGTGTACTGTATACTGATCACACCGTGGTTCACCGTAAAGTTGTTTGAGGTGCACAAAATTTAGAGTAGTTATTTACTATGAAACAAATTTGGAATGAATGAGGAACTCAATATTAGTTAATGGCAAGTTCTTCAGTAACTCCTAATCAAATTACTGAGGAACTAAATATTACTTAATCATTAGTTACCCTTTTTGTGTACCTTAAGGTAAAGTGAGACATCAAAATGAGTAGGTAATGAGTACTGAATCATTACTTAATCATTAGTTACCCTTTTTGTGTACCTTATAGTAAAGTGAGACATCAAAATGAGTAGGTAATGAGTACTGAATCATTAGTTTTCCTTTTTGCAACCAAACCCGAGCCGGACATAAATATAGCATGAAAAGGTAACAAAAACAAACCTTGTGCCCCTTATTAGCCAGGTGCTAGGGCATTTCATGTAAGTTAGGCACACTTTTAGCATTGAAGACACTCTTGGCCTTGCAGACACACTTTTCCTACTGCCAGTAAAATCCGAAGCACCGGAAGTTTATGAGGTCTCTGAGAGACGCTTTCAAAATAAAAGCACTGAATATAACGTCTGCTTAATATGTAAGAAATAAAGCCCTGACCTTGACTAATGTTCAGAAACTAAATAAATAAACATAAAAACAACAAATGAAGTAATGTTCTTGTCATATTAAAGGTAATTTACAAAGTGTCATTTGTCTTTTATTTTTGAAACAAGATCATCATTTCCTGTGCACCTTTACTGTGAGGAGCAGTGAATTCACTTGGCACAAGAGAAGCACTGGACCATGCAGGGAAAAGCAAAAGAAAGAAAATCCCATTTCGACGATATCTCGAGGACGAGGGTGTGACCGTACAGTGATAAGTATATTTTAATGGTATCTGTCCTTTTTGATGTGTAAGATGACTCCTCAAATTTTACTATGCTAACTTTCTCCAAAGTTAATGTAAAACCTAGCGTGGCATTGATGCTATGGTCTGTTAACAGAATGTAGCATCGATGCTACACTTGCACACATTGTACAAAACATTAAATAACTTATGAAGCATTTATAATAAAGACCTGTTAACTGCATCTGAATCGCGGGATTCTTTGCTTTCCGAGGTTCCGTGAATGGTACCTTAAGCATGCTCAAGTGTTGCATTGATGCTAGCTCGGTTTAGCTCTGTTCCCTTACCATGTGGTTACATGACACATATCGTCCCTTGTTGTCAGAGGCACCCCAGCTGGCATTCGACCGACATTAAACGTTGAAATTTGGTTGAAATAACGTCAGTTGATGAAAAAACGTTGATTCAACATCAAACCAACGTTGAACACCAAACTGTTGAAATGGTGTTGTCAATTCACTATGGATTCAACACTTGAAATTATATCAGTTGAAAAACGACGTTGTTTCAACTTCCAAACAACGTTGATCAATCAACTGTTGTTGGGGCGTAGGGCGCTCGTGAATGTTAGCTTGACGTTGCCTAGGAGATCTGTGCCAAATCTCGAGCTGGTACCGATCTTAACAAAATTTTCTCTTTATGTGTCCGTCTTATTGCAATTGTAGTGTAAAAATGTTCAAGAGGAACTAAACCCCTAAACCACTTTTTTCTGCTGAAAACAAATGCATTTGGGTATAAGGTAGTGTTGTCAGTTGATTCTGGTCCAACTTTTGACATTTTAGTCAAAATATTTCAATTTGGTGTATTTTGTAGTAAAAATGTAGAGTGACTGCCCTCTATGGGTTGAAACACGGCTATTACAATCGAATTTTTCTATTGGCTGAGATGGAGGCAGATGACGTTTTGGAGGCAGCTTTCGTCACCGGCCCACCAGCTCCCCGACCAATCAGCACCGGCTGCTGCCTGCCGCTAACGGTTGCTAGGCACTCTAGCTGCTCTGCTGCGGCTAACGGCTGCTAACAGCTCCCTGAATGGGAATCGTTAATGCGGCCGGCGCTAACGAGCCGTTAATGAGTTAACGAGCCGGCGGATCAGCTGTAGATGCTGTGTCACGGCTCTGGCGTCCTCTCCTAGTAGTGTCCACGCTACTAGTGCTGTTAGAGTAGCTCGTTATATATCTATGGTTTAGTTCCCCTTTCAGGATCGACTGATGCATTCGCTCGAGAGCTAAAGCCCATACTCGTGCTTGCGCATGCGCAAAGTGGGTCTGTGACGTCGTCATCATCAGTTTGCCAGCAGCCGGTTCTGACCGGTGCGGAGGTCACTTTAACGGCCGCAGGAACTGACGGCAGGCTGCCACGAACAAGTCCAAAGCGGTAAGCAAAGTTGTAAAGTCATATTTTATTATAAACCTGTGATGTTTTGTGTACGGTTTGGTCAACGCTGTGTATGGTTTATGGTTGTGTACAGTTTGCTGGTTGTGTAACGTTATAGTTTGGTTAACGGTTGTGTACAGTTTGCTGTTTAACGTTAAAGTATGCTTAACGGTTGTGTAAGGTTTGTTTAAGCTAACGTTAACCGTTACTATTGGGCCAACAGCAGCATTCGCCAACAGTCTTACTTTTTTTCTTAACTACGCTTCCTAGCAGTGCTAACTAATGTTAGCCCAACGTTTTTATTATTTGTAACTGTATTTGTGTTGTTTTATTTGTCATAAACAAGAGATTAGTGCGTTTTTGTCGCGGACTTGCGGTGCTAACGCTCGAACTTTTATTTTCACCGAGACGGCCAGGCTTTGTGTTCACCTTCCGGCTCAACAAAACCTCAAGTCCCGGCCCGGGTTAACACGGTACTACGAAGCTGGTTATCATTATTGTGAAAGGCCGGTGGTCGTAAAGTAATGTCTTGTCTATGACCGGCGATTGGCGGTCCGAGTTGTCAATCACCCCCGTCCTCCTCCTCCGTCCAATGCGAGGCTGCGAGCTGCCTGCATGACTTGTGTCACGTGATCAAAACAACTACACAATTCTGATTATGTCAGAGGTGTAAATTCAAGCCTCGCTCTCACAAAATCTAGATAAGGGATTAATCCGGGATATTGGTTATCCTGGCTGAATTTAGCCTCAAGTTGGTTGTTAAAAAGCAGGCTAAATATATCCTGGTCAAGTTACTATAATGTTTGATTTATTCTCTGAAGCTAGCCTGTTCCAGACCAGGCTAACAGCCAGGCTTAGTTAATTCTGTTCAGTCAGAAATCCCTGTGTACAGTTATTCCATGTACATACTGTATTGGCTTGATTTCTAAACATCCACATCCACCTTTATTTTGAAGGAACTTTTAAACCAGGCTGACTGTGCGACCAGAGATCACCACCGTCCTGTCTGTGGAGCATCTGGCCTCTCCTTCCTCGTTCCCGGGGCCTTGGCAGGTCCCCCCTGCCCTCTTGCAGCGCAGACCATCTCTTTGACCATCCAGGTACTTCCCGTCAACCACAGTCCTATTGATTGATTGATTGATTGATTGATTGATTAATTGTTTGATTTATTGACCGAGATTCTGTCTCCCCCTCAGCCTCCTCCTTCCTCCTGCTGTGCCTCATTACCTCCTTCGACAGCCTCAATCAGCTCCTGCTTCAAACGTCACTCCTCCAGGTGAGCGTCGCTCCTTCATCAGAGTCTTTAGATCAATGGTTCTCAAAGTGGGGTCCTTGAGAGGGTTCAAGGGAGTCCCCAACTTTTTTTTTTCAAGAATTTCTAGAATCCCCCCCCCCCGCCCCACCTGCTTCCCATTTCCTGTCTTAGCTGTCCTGTGATTAAAGACAAAAAAAAAAGCCCCCAAAAATATATTTAAAAAAGAAACATCCACCTTTATTTTGAAGGAACTTTTAAACCAGGCTGACTGTGCGATCAGAGATCACCATCGTCCTGTCTGTGGAGCATCTGGCCTCTCCTTCCTCGTTCCCGGGGCCTTGGCAGGTCCCCCCTGCCCTCTTGCAGCGCAGACCATCTCTTTGACCATCTCTTTGACCATCCAGGTACTTCCCGTCACCCACAGTCCTATTGATTGATTGATTGATTGATTAATTGTTTGATTTATTGACCGAGATTCTGTCTCCCCCTCAGCCTCCTCCTTCCTCCTGCTGCGCCTCATTACCTCCTTCGACAGCCTCAATCAGCTCCTGCTTCAAACGTCACTCCTCCAGGTGAGCGTCGCTCCTTCATCAGAGTCTTTAGATCAATGGTTCTCAAAGTGGGGTCCTTGAGAGGGTTCAAGGGAGTCCCCAACTTTTTTTTTTCAAGAATTTCTAGAATCCCCCCCCGCCCCACCTGCTTCCCATTTCCTGTCTTAGCTGTCCTGTGATTAAAGACAAAAAAAAAAGATGGTTACTACTGTGTTTCAAAGTTAAAGATTTGTCGATGTTCTTAGGCCTCTCCCTAATCGGGTACAATAAAAAAACATTCAAACTATATCTTCATGGGGGATTTCACATTTTGATCAGAGACAGACAGGATGAAGAGGTGTGCACGTTATGTAAGAGCATGGGGCCTGTAGTGTGCAGAGTTTGTTTTCATGGGTATATTACCCTTTAGCACAGAAAGTGCCGTTTACGGCTTCATTGCACAACTCTGTGTGTGATGTTGTTGTTATAGTAGTAGTAGTAGTAGCTGCTAATGTACTCTGGAGGACAGTGCTATAAAGTGCAAGTGCTACAAAAGACAAATGTCATATCTCAGCTTTGTGGAGGTCTGGACTCTTAAGTTTTTCTGTTTCTTGTTGCTCCTTTTCAGAGTAAACATCTGAGGAGGTTGGGGGGCGTTGACGCTGCTGACTTTGTGAAGAGGTCAATGGCTGCGTAAGTTTGTTTTTTGCATTGAATTATAGTGGTCCAGGTAATCTGAACAACACAAACTACACAATCCAGTAGTTTGGATAAGTTGGAGAAAAGTCATGGAAATGGAACAAATCACCTTGTTGTTTACAACTATTTCCAGGTAGAAAAGCAACATGTAATTTAGCTATATACAGTATATCATGTTTTTTAGACAAATGTTTAGACAAATCTGAAATGACTGAAGAAGTATTTCTGTGTGCATGAGCAAGGCAGTTTTGTGTGGCATTTAATCAGTTTTGGGGAATTGCAACTTGATTACACTATATAATACTCTTATATAAATCTGTTTTACCATGGCAGGACAATGACAAATAAAAGAATGGCAAAGATCAGCCTGAGAGGAAGGAATGGGAAGACGTCATTCGGGGGGACCAAGCTCTACAACACAATCTGTGGTGAGTTTGCTTAAACATAGTAGTTGTGACCATGTGTAACTGAATATATAAATACTGTATACAGTGTAAATCGCTTATAGTGATCACGTTGGTCCCGAGTTAATGCCATCATCGTTGCTGGTACCGGTGCTGGTGCTCAGCAAAGTGTGTTTTGTGTGTCACTGGAGCTCAAGAGGGGAGGCTGGCCGGTAAGGGGCGCTTATATAATAATTAGGGGTAACGATACGCACAAGTCACGGTTTGGTACGGTACGGTTTTCTGTAAAACAGACACTAATTGAATGTAAAACTAAAATCTGTCTTGTGTTATAAAAGTAGAAAAAAATAGAATATAAAGCAAGTGCATTAGTAGTGTTGGCAGGCCATTTATTAATTCTGGAGGAAAAAAACTTGCACTTGACAACTAAAAACTATTCATGAGTTTCAAATGTAGTCCTAGACCTGCCATGTTGAGGACCAACACAGGTGTTTCAATTTGAGTTGTGTTTCTGATTGGAGTAGGACCAATTAATTAGTTTGAAACACCTGTGGGTCCTCAACATGGCAGGTTGTAGGACTACATTTGAAACTCATGGATATAAAAAAAACAACAACAAGAAATCAATGTTGGTTTACATAGTAAATTTAGACAAGATGCCAGTTGCTTTGGTGCTGTTTCTGGCCCTGTCTGTGTTCATGTCAAGAGGCTTAAAAGCAGCCGGATATGTTGTTGCACACAAGTTGTCTTTTTCCTTGCACCAGCGATTGAAATGGGGGGGGGGTCATTCTGTCCCAATCCTTTTTGATTCATATAAGCGGTTGATCACTGTATATGTATATTGTAATACTTTATGCTGTTTGTCTTTTCCCCTCTTCAGACGCTGTCCTCAGTTCGTTCAACACAACCACATCAAAAGTGGACGAGTACATGGCGAAGTACCTGAAGTATGCGCCTGAGAGGATCGGTGTCTAATTTATATGTTGTAGACCTCGCAGTGGCCTTGGAGCCCTTGACAATAAAGTTTTATTGTATTGTATTATTGTATTGTATGCTTTTTTATCACTGTGTGGTTCTTATTGCCCACTTTAGGGTCCATGATGTCCTCCTTTGTTTGAGGGGAGGCTTTGGTAAAAATAATCTGTCTTATGTTAAAAGTAGAAAAAAATATCCTACAGTTGCCTTCGCTGACTGTCCATTTTGTGAATGCTTTCCATTTAGAGATTAAGATTTTAATAATCACACAGAAGATCTCTAGAGAGCTATTCACTCATTGTGAGATTTGATTTCTGCATTGAACACATCACACATCACATCACAACAAAAATTATTTATTATTCTATTTGTCACATATGTGTAAAAGCAGGATTTTACAGTGATGTTGAAATTTCAACCTTGGCAAATTCACCTATGTTGAGAAATGTGACGTTGAAATGACGTTGCTATTTCAACGTTGATTAAGTTTGCAAAATCAAATCAAAATCCAACGTTGATCCAACGTTGGCAGATTCACCCATGTTGAGAAATGTGACGTTGAAATGACGTTGCTATTTCAACGTTGATTAAGTTTGCAAAATCAAATCAAAATCCAATGTTGATCCAACGTTGGCACCTGACGTGGTTTCAACGGTGATTCAACGTTGAAATGCCAGCTGGGACCATTCGAAAAATCCCGCAATTCAGATGCTGTTCACAACTCGTCTCTATCATATATGGTTCATAAGTTATTTAATATTTTGTCAAAAATGTGCAACCTTAGCATCAATGCTACGCTATGTTTGCTACGTTTAGCTTCTCTTCCAGTGTCACGTGTTGTCGTAGTGCTAAAAGTGTGCCTAATTTACATGAAATGCCCTAGCACCTGGCTAATAAGGGGCACAAGGTTTGTTTTTGTTACCTTTTCATGCTATATTTAAGTCCGGCTCGGGTTTGGTCGCAAAAAGGGAAACTAATGATTCAGTACTCATTACCTACTCATTTTGATGTCTCACTTTACTATAAGGTACACAAAAAGAGTAACTAATGATTAAGTAATGATTCAGTACTCATTACCTACTCATTTTGATGTCTCACTTTACCATAAGGTACACAAAAAGGGTAACTAATGGTTAAGTAATAGTTAGTTCCTCAGTAATTTGATTAGGAGTTACTGAAGAACTCACCATTAACTAATATTGAGTTCCTCATTCATTCCAAATTTGTTTCATAGTAAATAACTACTCTAAATTTTGTGCACCTCAAACAACTTTACTGTGAACCACGGTGTGATCAGTATACAGTACTTTACACACAGCCCCATGATACATTCATTTAGCCTACCAAACATGTGACAAACTTATCATATTTATTTCGAAGACAACATGGATGGTCATATTAATGTATATGTGGTCAGAAATTAATGAATAAAATCTTCTCAAGAATCCTGCTGTCTGTGATTTTTTTAAGGAACTACTAATGTAAAAATGAAGATGAAGAAATGAAAAACCACTCATTATGTGTCACTTTAGGTCATAAAGGTTAACTACTGGACAGGTTATTGAGTAATGATTCTGTACTGATGAAGTAACTAGTTAACTAATCATCAAGTTGTGATTAACTTTCTATGAAATTTGATCATGAGTTAATGAAGAACTGATCATTAATAGTTACTCATTAGTTCCTCAGTAACTACTCCTCTGAAATTTGATCAGGGGTTCCTGAAGAACTGACCATTAACTAATAGTTAATTAATCAGTAGTTCCTCAGTAACTACTCTAATTTTGTGTACCTTAGTTCCTCAATAACTACTGTAATTTTGTGTACCTCAATTCCTCACTAACTACTCATTAGTTCCTCAT
The DNA here is from genome assembly GCF_045865225.1 of Trachurus japonicus. Classification (NCBI taxonomy): domain Eukaryota; kingdom Metazoa; phylum Chordata; class Actinopteri; order Carangiformes; family Carangidae; genus Trachurus; species Trachurus japonicus. The sequence continues at coordinate 229,496 of NC_140908.1, forward strand.
TAGTTCTTCATTAGTTCCTCATTAACTACTCTACTCTACTAATTTTGTGTACCTTATTGTAAAGTGTTACCCCCAATAATTTACTTTGGCTTTGTCAAACCCCCCCACCCTCCGGACGGTCTGATGGGGGATTGCGGATAGCAATTTAAACACATTAGGACGATTTAGTGCGTATGTTTATTACCGTCACAACGCGACCTGTCCATGTGCCCGTATGTGTGTGAGAGAGAGTCGCAGCCGCCACAGACTCGTTTATTCATTTATTTATGGAAAACACTGGTTGATAAGTTTCGTTTTTTCGCATTTTTACTAGGGATGCACAATAACTATTTTTTGAAACCGATACTGATAACCGATAACTTTCTGCTTCCAAAGGCCGATAGCGATAACATACCTGGGGCCTCATTTATCATTGTGGATACACCTTTTTTTACACCCCTTTCCCCCCGTTTTGTGTGTACGCACTTTTCTCCGCCAAATTTGGGATCTATCAAGCCAAAACCTGACGGGGAAAAGTGCGGACATTTACACCCATTTTGACCCTGGCGTACCGTGATTTACGCCTTTTTTGAGGAACAGGAGGAATTGGCGACACCGTTGCTGAGTCAGAGAACTGCAGTGTGAGAGGGAGAGAGGAGCGCAGAGTACATTTAGAAGAGCACAGTAGGATTTTTTGAAGTAATTTGTGGTAGTGGTGGACCGTTGATGCTGGCAATCCAACCCGCTCTATAATAACACTAGGCTCTATGTTAATTGATAAACAGAGCGGATTGAGGATTTTGCTTTTTTGATTAGGCTATGTGTGACGTTCGACAAGGATCAAACCATCCAAGTTTAAAAACACATCGGCAGCAGCGCACACTGATCTGTAGCTACTGAGACTGTTATTATTCTGTCACCTGAGTTAACGAGGTGCACGTGTGTTTGGAGCTGACGAGAGGAGAGAATAAAGAGCGAGACCACGCGGCCCTGAGGAGGAACTGTGAAGGACTCAGCTGTAATGGAAAATGACCTAAACTGAGTCCAGTATAGAGCTGTAACTGTGCATAAGATTCTTCTTCTTTCTGCTCCCTTTTGTTGAGATTTGGGAGGTTTTTGTTTTTATTGTAGCTTAAAATGCAAGATCATTTTTCTGACTGATTTATTGCTCGATATCGCCCGTGTATGTAGTTCCGCTTCTTTCCCCCGCCTTCCGCCCGTTGTCTCCGTTGTCACTTTGTTGTCACTTTGTAGCCGCTCCACAGAGCGCACATGGCTAATTAAATATGCATGTGCTGACCATATATAGGCGTTTCGGGGGTGGAGTAAGAGGTGTGTTCACGTGTGCACCATTCTTGGGTCCGGTGTGATTTATTGCGGAGAGTTGTGCGTACGCACAGTTTGATTGATCTGAAAAAGGTGTAAATATTTTTGTCTTTTCGCCGTAAGCAAAAATTTAGTAGCAGTTTTACACCCTCTTTGATAAATGAGGCCCCTGGAGATAAGAAAGATTAGTGAGGACCTAACATACAGTATATCTATTATATCTAATCAGCTTCTTTGATTTAAAACCATTTAAAAGGCCACAACAGGTGCTTTTAAATGGTTTTAAATCAAAGAAGCTGATTTTAAACACAGGTGTTCCCCAGGGTTGTGTTTTATCTCCTGTTCTCTTCTCTGTGTACACAAACAACATCACCTGTAACAGCGAGGGGATCAGCCTTTTTAAATATGCGGATGACATGGCCCTGGTGGCTCACCTGACCGACACCACTGCTCTGGACCGGTATCAGCAGGCTGTTGAAAACCTGGCACAGACTTTTAACCAGCTTTGTCTTGAGCTAAATGTCCAGAAGACCAAAGAGCTGTGCTGTGGGGGCAGAAGAGAGTCAGCAACTGCTTTTTTTAAACCACTCAGCATCCAGGGTCAGCTGGTGGAGCAGGTTGAGTCTTTTAAATACCTTGGAACTGACCTGGACAACTGCCTCTCCTTCTCTCAGCATGCAGACACCATTTTTAAAAAATCACAACAGCGCCTCTACCTGCTGAGGAAATTAAGGACTTTCAACGTCAGCACACATGTTTTAACTCTGGTCTACCAGTCCCTCATTGAATCCCTACTCACCTTCAACATCTCTTCCTGGTACAGCCTCCTCTCATCCAAACACAAGATCAAACTTTCCCGCACAGTTAACCAGGCCAGCAAAATCATTGGAGCACCACAAACCCCCCTCTCAGAACTGTATAGCCGGTCTGTGATCAGGAAGGCCACCCTGATCACAGAAGACTCCTCCCACCCCCTTCACCACTGCTTCCAGCTGCTGCCATCAGGCAAACGCCATAAGGTCCCACTGGCCAGGAAAAACATCTACAAAAAATCCTTCATCCCCTCTGCAATAACCATCCTGAACAATAAGAAATGAACATTTTGCTGCTTTTAACAGCCCCCCCCCCTCCTCTTTTTAGAATGATTGCACAACATTGTTGTTTTTAATGTCTGTTTGTTTCTTAGTGTTTTTATTGAGCCTGTCAAAGATGAATTTCTGTCACTCGTGACAGACAATAAAGTTTATCTATCTCTATCTATCTATCTCTCTATTCGTGATTTTTCCACGTCTGATTTAACATGGCAGTCTATGGCCAACTTTTGACAGGATCATCTCTGGAAAGCTAAAGTAAAGCTAAGTAAAATGACACCAATTTCAACTTTATACCAGCTTCCCAGCCAAAGTTATAAAAGATGGCCGTTTCGGCGATACCCCCTTTTACCCAGTAACCCTACACTCTGTATGGCCAACTTCTGACAGGAAGCTCCTACAGACAAACCGAGGACATTTCTGGAAAGCTTGTCCCAGATGGAGTAAAATGACACTAATTTCCCTAACCCACCTTCCTAGCCAAAGTTATGACAGATGGACCTTTCGCCGACAGGCCGTTTCAGACATTAATCAAGGGACATAACTTTTGAACCATAACTCCCACACACTTGCAAAGGGGCTCTACCCCCAATATATTGACCACGGGGAGCATACGTCAGTCCGACTGCCCACAAGTCCGACGGCTCATTTCTCCGACTACCCATTCTACAGTGTTGAGGTTAGGTTTAGGGTAAGGTTAAGGGTTAGGGCTACTTAAGTCAGAGAAGTGGGAGGTCGGACTGATGGACGCAAAAATAAAGAAATGTATGGTCGGAGTCGGAGAAATGGGTGGTCGGAGAAATGGGTAGTCGGACAGACGTCATGCGCCCATTGACCACGGGGAACAATTTGAGACCACTCCCAAGTCTCTAGGAAATTCCCTTCAAAAGTTACCCGGAAGTGACCCGACGGGGGAGTGAGTGGTATTTTTGGAATCACAGTACCCCACTGAGTGAATTGGAAATGTTTTCTACTCTCTACGAGACTCCTATTCCCCCCTTTCACGGTCCGTGTACTTTGCGGCCATTCGATTTTCAATTAGAAATCAAAAATCGAAAAATGAAAAAGTGACAGATTATTTTGTTTTTTGTTTTTTAATCTAACACAAAAAACGAAAAAATGTCTGGTTTTTCATATTTCAATTTTAGGCTTCGATCAAAAATACGAAATGGAAAAACAGGCAGCAGGACTGAATTTGATTTTAATATTTAATTTGTGGGGTTTACGTGACCCGGAAGTTTGCACGCAGTCACAAAGATCATACATTTTTAGAGACGTGATCCGTGGAGCTGGAGGGTAAAACATTGGGTCAAGGACAAGACGGGACACTGCACAGAGCAGCAACCACCAAGACTTGTCAACTCACTGGTCATTAAATTAGACATGTCGCCGCCGCCCCCTCCCCCCCTTACTGGCTACCGTTCTCAAATAAAAGCTGGGACTCAACCAGACTCTGGTCTCCTATAGGGCCGGGTCTGGCTCCAAGTTTGAGCAAATACATGAGCAAAGACCCGACCAGGTCCGACCAGTGTTGGAGCTGGACCCGATGGGGCCGGACTCACGAGCATTAATTCTTTATTAGGCTAATTATAAAAAAAATATATAAAAAAAAAAAGAAGAAGAAAAAAAAAAAGAAGCCCATAGTTGTGTTCATAGAGACATGACAGGTGGGGCCAGACAAGCTGGTGATCAGCTGTGGTCATTGAATTGTTAGACATAGGCCTAGGTCATTTCAATTTGCGCGTCTGTGTTTTTTCCTTTTTAAAATAGGCTCATTTTATGCGGATTGAGACGGAGCGAGTGAGCAATAAGCGCGAGAGAAACAGCTGGTGTGCACCAGATGCAGGTTGACCAGCAAAAACTGAAACGAGACGGTTAAAGAGAGGAAAAACACAGAATATACAATAGGCCTATATGTCCAAAAGACATGTCCGGTCGTCACGACGTGAACGAGGGAGGATCTGATGGTGGCTCAGGTTTAGTGATGAGGAAACTGTCACTGCAGCTGCACAGGTGTCAGCAGCTGCTCCAAACAGACACGTTACAAACTTTATTTTGAAGGGACAGATTAGATGTTGATTTTGTTAACAGTGACTTTATTGCACCCAAACATTAAGCATATAGCCTATCTGTCGGCTGCTGTCTTATCGTTTAATCGACCCCCCACAATATTTGTTTGCAGAATGTTGTTGTTGTTGCGGCTGCGATATTATTCAGAGGATCTACGAGGGGGGGGCGGACGCTTCACCTCCTATGACATCTATACTTTTAAAGCTTTTATCTTGGTTTAGGTGAGGGATTCTCCAGGCAGGGACTGTTTTCAATGACTGAAATGCTGGCGAAAAAAAAAAAAACAGCGGCGAGAGCTGGATGTGATCGTTCAAAACGTGACAGTGTCTTAATGACCAGTGAGATGACCTAAGTCTTCGTGGTTGCTGCTCTGTGCAGTGTCCGGTCTTGACGCTGAACCAATGTTTTACCCTCCAGCTCCGTGGATCACGTCTATGAAAACTATGAATGATCTTTGTGACTGCGTCTCTTGATATCGCCAAACTTCCGGGTCACGTAAACCCGACCAATTAAATAGGTCATCAAATTCAGTCCTGCTGCCTGTTTTTCCATTTCGTATTTTTGATCTGAGCCTAAAATTGAAATATGAAAAACCAAACATTTTTTTGTTTTTTGTGTTAGATTAAAAAACAAAAAACAAAATAATCTGTCACTTTTTCATTTTTTGATTTTTGATTTCTAATTGGAAATCGAATGGCCGCAAAGTACACGGACCTTTCACCCTATTACCTAATGCATTCCTATGAGGACGCTTTCAACGCCCATAAATCATCAACACTAACACCCACAGACTTCTAAGTGGCCTCTACCCCCACTATATCGACCACGAGGAACACGTAGACACCACCCCCGAGTCTCTACGACATTCCATTCAAGAGTTACCCGGAAGTGACCCGACGGGGGAGAAAGTGATACTTTTGGAACGAGACTACCACACTGATGAGTAGAACAGCAGCAGGCTGTACGCTGTCCAGCTCCAAACCGTCACACACTTCCATCACTTTGACGTGTGTCTCTGCAGCGCGCTTCTCTGACGACTTTTACCTGTAAGGGGGCGGAGCTTATTCTCTCTAACCAATGGGAAGTCACTGCTGTTTGATTCGAGCAATAGAAATAGACCGGAAACCAACCAACTCCCGGGCTTTTCTGAACTGGAAATGCGTCACAAACAAAATAAAAGTAGTAGATCAAAAATCATAATGAAATTATTTTTATTAGATGACATTAGAGTTCAACTTAAAAACAAATATTATTCCACTTAACATGTGTGTTCTGGTGTTTGGTTAACAGCAGTTTCAGCTCATTACAGAGATCAAACCTGCGATCATTTGAAGTCTCACCTCCATTTAACATGGTGCTCATTAGCTACCGTAATTTCCGGACTATAAGCCGCTACTTTTTTCTCACGCTTTGAACCCTGCGGCCTGTACAACAATGCGGCTAATTTATAGACTTTTACTGGCTAACGGCCTCCGATGGGGGCGCTCTTCACCTGGCGTCTCATGGCTGAAAACCAACCTTGTAACATCACTACAGCACCTGGTCGCTGCCCCGTGTCCCAGGTCTCCTCTCTGCACACCGCAACACAAACGCGCTCCGTAACCCATAATCTTTTGTTCATGACGGTTAAGACTACACAAACACACACGCCGTAACAACGTATGTTATGTAACGTTATCCACCGCTCCATTTATTGATTTTTCGACGGCTTCGCTGTCTTTCTGTGTAAATATCTCATGTTACAACACGAAAAACCTGCGGCTTATATTCAGGTGCGGCCTATATATGTACAAAATCTATTTTATTTTAAAATTTAGCTGGTGCGGCTTATATTCAGGTGCGCTTAATAGTCCGGAATTTACGGTAATTATAATAATTACGATTATAAAAGTGAAACTTGCTGTGACTGAGTGCTACAGTTTAAAAACCTCTGAGGTTGTTTGATGATGTCACTTCCTGTTGGACAAGTTCAAGTCCTGCATGAGACAAACACATTTCATCTCTGCATCTTTGTTTTCACTCTGAGTTCTTCCTCTTCACCTTCGTCTCTGTGAAACACCTCCTCCTCCTCTTCCTCCGTCTCTCTTCTCTCTGCAGCAAATTCAGACCAATCAGCAGCGAGTGGATCTGCATCATGTGACCAGTGTGTCCACGATTCACAAAACCAGAGCAGAGATGACTCACTGCAGTGACACACACACACACACACACACACACACACACACTGTAACACATCTGTACATTTCCAGGTCATAGTTCAAACTTCTTCAGTGTTTTATTAAATAACTTATGAAACCACCTCGACTCAGTGACTCATGCTGACGATGACATCATGAACCCTGGGCCGTGACCTTTGACCTTTAGCCAGTTTTATTTCCTTTGGTCACGAGAGAAGAAACAGGTTCATCATCAGCCAATCACAACCCCGACCTCTGACCTCTGACCCTTTTAAAAGCAGTTCTCACTAAATATCTCAGATTCTACATTTTAATATTGTGATGGTCCAAACACTTAGACGCCGATTTAACCTCGACAAACAAACTGCGGCGGAACAGAACAGAGCCAAACAGAACCAGGGCGACAGACTCCGGTTCTGGATCCGTTTACTTTGTGATTTGATTTCCAGATCAAAACAGTTGACACAAATCATTCAACCTGGTTTTTACATTCAACAGGTTCGGGTCTGTCCGCCATTATGGCTGCTGCTTCCACTCACTGATCAAAAATATTATTGATCACATGATTGATTTCCCTCGCCGTCTCATCTCTGACCTCCGTCACAGGAAGTGAACGACCGTCTCATCAGCAACAATCAACCAGAATGAGAATCAGAGTAAATATCAATCAGTGAAGGAACTGGATGTGTTTTCATGAACGTCCACCAGGAGGAGGGATGCCCTACAAAGGCAAAGTGCAGTATCTCCTTTTTTTTTTTTTTTTTTTTGACCAATCAAAAGTGTGGCATATTCTCTTCAATCTGGTAGAATTTGATATTAGTACTGCTAAAATTTCCAGAGTTATCAGGCTTTTTATTTTGCTGTCCATCCAAAAAAGCTCTGTGAATGTGAAACCAAGGCAAAGTGCAGTATCTGCAAAGAGTAACGGTACTCCCTACATCCCATAATTTACTCTATGATTCCACTGGAGTAAAACCAAGGCAAAGTGCCATATCTGCACCAAAACCAAGGCAAAGTGCCGTACCTGCCATAAAACGGTCAAAATTGGTCAGAAAGACAAACTACAAAATACATTTAATTCAGTCCACCTTTATCTAATCAATTATAGACTTGGTAGTTATTCATAATTTGATGCTTAAACCTGACAATAGGTGCGTTTCCATACCTAAATATTGAAATTAAAAACTGGTAATGGAAACACCTACATTTCGAAAAAATTCTCAAATATCGCTAAAAAGTTTTCATGAGGTGGTTTTTGAGACGTATCGATAGAAACGTGTATCGCAAAAGTGTAATGGAAACACTTTTTTCGCTTTTCTACACGTCACCGGCGTCACCGGAGTTGTGTGTGTCCACAGCTTTATGTGACTGGAGGGGACGAATGAACCACATGTTTTTTGTCATGCATTGCTGACCTGGGCATTGTTTCTCAATAAATCAGAAAAACCTTTCCTATTATTCCCCTTTTCCGTGCATGGTTGAAGGAGATTGGCTCACATCCACGCTCCACTCCCTCCTGCGCCGAAATGTCCCCTCTAGTCACATAAACCAGTACGGGTGTGTGGACACAACCACCTCATCACCGCTGGTGTTTAAAAGGCTCCGTTCTTTCTGCAGTCAGGTGAAAGCGCACATCCGCCGTGTTGGTAAACAAATAATCCCTCTATATCAACGTATGTGTCGGAGGCAACCGTGCTTGATCAGCTTGGGTTGGAGGTGGTGAGAGTGCGGGCCAGCGGGGGACAGAGGAGGGGGGGCATTCGGGCTTCAGCGCGGTACGGAACAACTGGCCCATGTGAGTGCGCCCTTATTTGTGGCCACTGCCAGCGCCACACGGGCTTTGCCTTTCAGCAATCAAGTGCTGTTTTCGTCTTTGTTAAAAACAATAACAGCAACAGCTGTAGGCAGCTGAGATCACTGTGCCGTCACCATAGAAACGCAAGACGCATTACGGCTCATTCGCAAAACACCTTTCAATGGAAACACCCGCAAATAGCAATTGCACTTTTTCGAAGTTTCAGAAATATCGCTTTTATTTTCCGAAAATCTGTGATGGAAACGCAGCTAAAGAAAAACACAAAAAGCTGTTTTTCTCAGTTTGGCATTTTTCCAGATACTGCACTTTGCCTTTGTAGGGCAGAGGAGACGTCCACCAGGAGGAGACGAGGAGACGAGGGTTGGGCTCCGGTTCCTGACGGAAACAACAACGTCCTCTGATTGAAGCTCCGTTTATTCAGTTTATTTACATTTATTCCACCGTCGTTCTGAGAAGAGACGCCGCTCTGCAGGAAACACGCTTTGACACGCGTAGGAAAAAGAGAAAGGAATTCTATCTGCATTGGTGTTTGACTGGTCGCACACCGCGGGTTGTGGGCGGATCTTAACTTCTTCTTCCTTGTTTTACCGGCGCTCGGCGCCAGTGAACCGGATTAAAACTCATCAACGGTTCTGATGGAACCGGTTCCATCTGGTTCTCGGAGCCCAACCCCAGAGGAGACTGTTGGACGTCTCCAGGTGTTGATGATGTCATGAAGCTCTCACCAACATGTTGACACAAAATAAGGCTGGAGATTGGATATAAGGTTGCCATGGTAACTTGTCTACATCCACAATGGTACAATCAGAAGATGACGTTGGTTTTGATTGACAGCATGCAGTTAAAGTGAGCGAGTGTCGGAGGTCCAGAGTCTCGGTCACCACGGTAACGGGGCAGCCAGAGTCTCGGTCACCACGGTAACGGGGCAGCCAGTTTACATTCAGACCTCAGAGGTCAACGGCCGCCGGGCGAGTCTCATTGACAAACACTGAGATCCTCTCTCTCTCTTAACGATCCAGATCAACAATCCTGTTTCCTTCATCATTCTCTTTGTCCTCCTCCTCCTTCTCCTTCTCCTTCTCTTTTCTCTTCTCCTCCTTCTCCTTCTCCTTCTCTTTTCTCTTCTCCTCCTCCTCCCTCTCTCTCTCCCTCTGTCTCTCCCTCGCCCCCCCCTGGTTCTTCAGATCCTGAAAGACTTCCGTGAAGAAGTGCGGGTCGGCGTTGATCCGCAGCATGTCGTCGCTCAGGCGCTCGATCAGCTCCAGCGCTCGCTCCCAGAATGCATCGCGGCTGGACTCCACCAGGAACGGCTTGAGCGGGTAGGAGATCTCGTTGCCTAGATACGAGTAGGCCAGGTAGAGACAGGTGAGGAAGACGGCGTGGAGCTCCGCCTCCGAACACGTGTCCTCGTCCACGGCCTCTCGACACAGCAGGTAGACGAAGACCAGGCTGGCCGGGCTCAGGAAGCACTGGTCCTAGAGACAGACAGAGATACTACTAGTACTACAGTAATACTACAGTACTACACTACTACTACTACTACTACTACAGCAATCCTACAACTACTACGACACAGCAGGTAGACGAAGACCAGGCTGGCCGGGCTCAGGAAGCACTGGTCCTAGGGAGAGACAGAGATACTACTAGTACTAGTACTACATAAACACTACTACTACTACTACTACAGTACTACTCCAGTACTACAGTAGTACTACTCCAGTACCTGCCAGCCTTGGACCAGCAGAGCTCGGTCGACGTTTCTGAACCACAGGACGATCTGATTGGACGACAGCTCCTTCACCTTCACACAGCGACGACACAGGAAGTCAGAGAGACATCGAAGGAGCTCGCCTGTGGAAGCCTGCAAGGGGACAGACGAGGAGACAAGGACAGAAGGAGATGAGCTTTGAAACAGAAGACCAGAATTACCATTCATCTTTAATAGAAAAGAATAAGAACAACCCCAGGTTCCTCTTCAACACTGTGGCCAGGCTGACCAAGAACCATAGTGTCGTTGAACCATCCATCCCTCCAACCGAAAAGATTGTTAATATTAGAACGAAGATTGCCAGTAATGGAGCACAGATTACGGTACCCATAGAAGCACCTCCCAGACTTGGTGCACACTTGGACAGCTTCTCTCCCATCGACCTGTCAGACTTAACTTCTGCCATTACTTCTTCCACAATTACTTCTTCCACAGTCCCGACAAGACTACTTAAGGATGTCTTCCCGTTAATTAACATTTCTTTTCTGAACCAAATCAATCTTTCCCTAGTCACAGGTTACGTGCCACAGGCCTTCAAGGTGGCTGTCATTAACCCTTTACTTAAAAAACCTTCTCTTGACCCAGACGTCCTAGTCAACTATAGGCCTATATCCAACCTTCCTTACATCTCTAAGATCCTCGAGAAGGTTGTCCTGGAGCAGCTACATGAACATCTGCACAGCAACGAGCTCTTTGAAGCTTTCCAATCTGGATTCAGAGAACACCATAGCACTGAAACAGCACAGGTCAAAGTCTCTAATGATCTTCTTGTAGCTTCAGACAGAGGTCTCGTCTCTGTACTTGTACTTTTGGACCTCAGTGCTGCATTCGACACCATCGACCACAGCATCCTGCTGCAGAGACTAGATCATGAAATTGGGATTAAAGGACCTGGTTTAAGTCATACTTATCTGACAGGTTTCAATTTGTTAATGTTAATAACGACCACTCAGAGTACAGCAGAGTTACGTATGGTGTACCACAGGGTTCAGTCTTAGGGCCAATTCTCTTCATTCTTTACATGCTCCCATTAGGTGGCATCATCCGGAAGCACTCAATCAATTTTCACTGTTATGCGGATGACACGCAACTCTACTTGTCCATGGAGCCAGATGACAGAAGCCGCCTCATCAATCTGCAAGACTGTCTGAAAGACATTAGATCCTGGATGTCCTCTAATTTCTTGCTACTGAATTCAGATAAAACTGAGGTCATCGTGTTTGGACCTAAACATCTCAGGGACACGTTCTCTAATCAGATCGCTACTCTAGATGGCATCACCCTGACCCCGAGTACAACTGCGAGGAACCTTGGAGTCATTTTTTACCAGGACCTTTCCTTCAGCTCCCACATAAAACATGTGACTAGGACCGCCTTCTTCCATCTGCGCAGTATCACTAAGATTAGGAATATCCTCTCCCAGAGTGATGCTGAGAAACTGGTGCATGCATTTATCACTTCTAGGTTAGACTTCTGTAACTCTCTCCTGTCAGCATGTCCGAAAAACTCTCTAAAGAGTCTCCAGCTGGTCCAGAATGCCGCAGCGAGGGTTTTGACAGGAGTTAGGAAGAGAGAGCACATCTCTCCCACTTTAGCTTCTCTCCACTGGCTTCCTTCTGCTGACTTATAAGGCTCTTAATGATAAAGCTCCATCCTATCTGAAAGAACTAATCATTCCTTACTGTCCTACCAGAGCACTCCGCTCCCAGAATGCAGGCAAGGCAAGGCAATTTTATTTGTATAGCCCGTTTTTACAAACAGTTTGTCTCAAAGGGCTTTACATGGCATCGTAACAACATCCTCTGTCCTTAGACCCTCACATCCACTGAGGAAAAACTCCATGGAAACCCTTTTAACAGGGAAAAATCGGAGAAACCTCAGGGTGAGCAACAGAGGAGGGATCCCTCACCCAGGACGGACAGGTCTGTTAGTGACTCCCAGTATCTCTAAAAACAGACTGGGAGGTAGAGCCTTCAGTTACCGGGCTCCTTTTCTGTGGAACCAGCTCTCTCCATGGGTCAAAGAGGCAGACACTCTAACTACATTTAAGTCTAGACTTAATACCTTCCTTTATGACAGGGCTTTTGGTTAGGGCTGGTTCAGGTAGCTCTGAACCATTTTATAGCTACGCTGCTATAGGCTTAGACTGCTGGGGACACATCTGGTTACACAGAGCCCTCTCCTTTCTCCTCCCCTCCTCTCCCCTCCTCTCCTCTCCTTCCTCCTCCTCTCCTCTCCTCTCCTCTCCTCTCCTCCCCTCTCCACTCCTCTCCTCTCCTCTCCTCTCCTCAGTATATTTTTGAACTGTCATTTTCTGTTGGACTTGTAGTTTGGCCTTGGTGTCTCGCACTCTCTCTGTGTTTCCACAGATCCACCAGAGCTCCATCTCTCTGCACCAGCCGCCGTCTGCATCGCCGGCCTCCCCTCCCTTCCCATGGACCAGTCTGCCATCCAGTCCTCCCCATTAAGCTGGCCAGCTCTCCCTGCCCGCCCCCCCCCCCCACCCTCACCAGAGGCTGCCTTTATCAACTTCTGCTAACATTTCCATATTTCGCACATTCTGTGACATAAACTGTAAACTGTTTTCTTGTCTGTAACAACATCTATTGCACGTCTGTCCGTCCTGGGTGAGGGATCCCTCCTCTGTTGCTCACCCTGAGGTTTCTCCTGGTTTTCCCTGTTAAAAGGGTTTTCCATGGAGTTTTTCCTCAGTCGATGGGAGGGTCTAAGGACAGAGGATGTTGTTACGATGCCATGTAAAGCCCTTTGAGACAAACT